>NC_056447.1:3394346-3404346 GCF_018296145.1 Oncorhynchus tshawytscha | reverse complement strand
GTGGAGGTTGGAGCGGAGCTTCTGGAGGATGGCCAGGAGGAGGAAGGTGATGAGGAGGGCCAATAGCGATGCTGACACAGTGGTGTAGGTGATGATCTTCAGGGGTAGGACCTCCCCATGCTGAGGAGGTAAACACAGAATAGGAGGTCAGATCAAATAATCCATAAAATAATAACATTAAAGCTGACCTAGTGTGTGGGGTCAGGGGTCAGGGCTCAGGGCAGTACCTCTCTTTTGGAGATGTCCATGAGCACAGCAGAGCTGGACATGTGACTGCACTGGCAGCTGATGTGAGTGCTGTTCCTGAACACCAGCTCACACCCCTTGGCAGACCAGCCTCCAGTTCCTTGAACCCTGGACACAAAATAGAGATTGTTGGGTCTGATTTTTTTTCTCAATTTTTCAACAGAATCTAGCTAAACTCCATTGTAAAACCTATGGTACAGTGGTTCTTCCAGTAAAAGTTGCGTTGTACTGCAGGACACCTTGCGAGCTTTCATTGTCAGCCATTGTTGCCATTAATGCTAGTTAGTGCTAGTTTGACCACCAGGGGGCATCTTTGAGAAGCATTTAACAGTATTTAATATTGGCTGTGCTAGAGAATTTAAAACCTTTTTTTGCAAGAACATGGTATATGGGATTGATTTTAAGAAATGTAGCTTAATTCACTTGATCTCTCTCTCTCTCTCTCTCTCTCTCTCAAGGCTATGAAAAGCCAACTGGCATTTACTCCCAAGGTGCTTACCGGTTTGCACCCTCCTATAACCACTGTATATTATTGACCCTGCTGGTCATCTATGAATGTTTGAACAACTTGAAAAATGATCTAGGTTTTATGGCCATGTACTCTTATCTCCAACCAGTTCGGATTTAAGTTTAACTTTGTATGACTGGCACCTTCAGTGAGAGGTCTAATGCTTTAATATTTAATAATTTCTGCCTTCCGAATTCATATTCATTATATAAAAAGGCCCATGTGCACCTTCATCAAATGAACCACAGCGTGTCAGCTAGAGCGCTTTACTTCACGAATGCATAAAAACAACCAATGTCAGCCTTCAAACGCTTTATTATCCAAATGTTTAAAGTGCGTGTGGGCGACGGAGACGCATTTGACTGCTAGCGATTTCAGGAGGAACGGAAAATTGCGCTTCAATTCATAAACAATCGAAAATCTCTTCCCAACTATTTTGCAATCTACATGGCTCTTGGCCAATAATTACATTTAGAGGATTGGAGGATTCTAAATTAATATCCAAGGGGCATTTTAGGTTAGGGCAAATCTGGAAAATGACATGCGCAAGAGACCGTGGTAAATATTTGTACTTTTAGAGAATAAACTACATGGCATCCAGGTCAGAAATAATGTTGCTACTTATTTATTTTGATCCAAAGCCATGAATGAGTGAGTCACTCAGTTTTATGTAGGTGCCGCTATATGACTGCGCCATCAACTTGATTTACTTAGCAGACATCACTTGCTTATACACTGCTCAAAACAATAAAGGGAACACTAAAATAACACATCCTAGATCTGAATGAATGAAATATTCTTATTAAATACTTTTTTCTTTACATAGTTGAATGTGCTGACAACAAAATCACACAAAAATGATCAATGGAAAGCAAATGTATCAACCCATGGAGGTCTGGATTTGGAGTCACACTCAAAATTAAAGTGGAAAACCACACTACAGGCTGATCCAACTTTGATGTAATGTGCTTAAAACAAGTCAAAATGAGGCTTAGTAGTGTGTGTGGCCTCCACGTGCCTGTATGACCTCCCTACAACGCCTGGGCATGCTCCTGATGAGGTGGCGGATGGTCTCCTGAGGGATCTCCTCCCAGACCTGGACTAAAGCATCCAGCGTTGGTGGAACCTGCTGAACCTGCTTTCATCTGTGAAGAGCACAGTGGCGAATTTGCCAATCTTGGTGTTCTCTGGCAAATGCCAAACATCCTGCACGGTGTTGGGCTGTAAGCACAACCCCCACCTGTGGACGTCGGGCCCTCATACCACCCTCATGGAGTCTGTTTCTGACCGTTTGAGCAGACACATGCACATTTGTGGCCTGCTGGAGGTCATTTTGCAGGGCTCTGGCAGTGCTCCTCCTGCTCCTCCTTGCACAAAGGCGGAGGTAGCGGTCCTGCTGCTGGGTTGTTGCCCTCCTACGGCCTCCTCCACGTCTCCTGATATACTGGCCTGTCTCCTGGTAGCGCCTCCATGCTCTGGACACTACGCTGACAGACACAGCAAACCTTCTTGCCACAGCTCGCATTGATGTGCCATCCTGGATGAGCTGCACTACCTGAGCCACTTGTGTGGGTTGTAGACTCCGTCTCATGCTACCACTAGAGTGAAAGCACCGCCAGCATTCAAAAGTGACCAAAACATCAGCCAGGAAGCATAGGAACTGAGAAGTGGTCTGTGGTCACCACCTGCAGAACCACTCCTTTATTGGGGGTGTCTTGCTAATTGCCTATAATTTCCAACCTGTTGTCTATTCCATTTGCACAACAGCATGTGACATTTATTGTCAATCAGTGTTGGTTCCTAAGTGGACAGTTTGATTTCACAGAAGTGTGATTGACTTGGAGTTACATTGTGTTGTTTAAGTGTTCCCTTTATTTTTTTGAGCAGTGTATATATATTGAGTCAACACATACATCTAAAGAATATCATGGAATATAATTTAACATGATCATGTCTCTTAGATATAGAAACCTTTGTGTAACAACGGTTTATAGTAAGTAATATGCTAACAGTCCAGCTACAGCTTCTTCTGCCCCCCCCCTCCCCCCAAAAAACAAGTGTCTTTTTTATGGGTGTGCGCTGCAGGACAGAGGAATAGTAATTCTTACAACGTTGTTCTAAATTCAATCACCTTCTTCATCCTCATCATTCAGTTCATTGTTCTAAATTCAATCACCTTCTTCATCCTCATCATTCAGTTCATTGTTCTAAATTCAATCACCTTCTTCATCCTTATCATTCAGTTCATTGTTCTAAATTCAATCACCTTCTTCATCCTCATCATCAGTTCATTGAAATTCAATTTCAAAGTCTATTTAATTTTCTGTTTATATCGCCCGTTCAATGTCAGATAGACACATTTAGCACCTTGGGACCCAAAAGCATCATCAGTGCTCTAACTCCCCCTTGTGGTGGTCTGGAGCAATGAAGCAGTGACGCAGGGTACCACACTAAACCACAAATGACCTCGAAGTCTCAAAACTTCTAATTGAGGAACCACTGTATGAATAAGACCATTGATAGGTATACTCATCCTTACGCGATGGAATGATTCCAGTAGACACAGACAGGTTTGGTCCTCTCCTCGGTCTCTAGTAGTCTATATTCCAGGGTGATGGGTTGTGCAAGAGGAATGGTGAAGGGTACCCTCTCACTGTGAACCACCGTGCTCACAATTGGGGTGTTGATGATGGGCCGGTTGGGGAGTCTACACACGCACACGCACACACACACGCACACACACACACACAAACACAAACACAAACACACACACATACAGGTAACATGTGTGTTTACATTGACTGTAGTCATCCAAAATACATTCTTATCGAGAATGACTTACCGTAAGGTTCTGGTTACAACTGTGAGGCATGTCCACAGCAGTAAAAACATCTACCACAATGAAAACTAGTCCAAAACAAAAGGACACACAGTAACACCCCCTACCTTTGCTGCTACTCACTGTTTATTACCTATGCATAGTCACCTCACCCCTACCTACACGGCGTTGTTCTACACTTGTATTTGGCGCATGTGACAAAGTTTGATTTGATTTGACTAACAGCACTAAAAGCATGATAGAATTGAACCTCCTTGTACACACACACAACTGCACAGAGAACAGTTGTTTATATGTTCTGTGTGTGGCGAAGCGTGTCGCATGTCGTACACAAGGCACTGTGTAAGAACTTTGAATTATACACTAGAGAGCATATTTTAAAGACAACTAACGTGTTTTATGTGGTAAGACTGAGGAGGAAATGTAGGAAGTACCTCAGGCTCCTACGATCAATGTCGTAGTTTTCAGGCAGGAGCTGTCCCAGGGTCCTATAGATGATCACCACGGCAACAGGGAGAGGGCCTGGGACCTCAGCGTGACGCTTCTTCTTGGCAGACGCCTGGTGACCGACAGTGGAGGAGTCAGTGGACTCAGTCTGGACAGGAGAGGCGTCTGTGGCTGTTGCTATGGGGTCGTCTGTGGCTGTTGAGTCTCTGGCTGGTGCTGTGGAGACTGCTGTAATGATATTATGACAATAAATGAAAGAATGAAATCAATCAATCACACACACACACACATAAAAAAACACTACCAAGACTGGTTGAAGAACTTGACAAACGGTTGACGCAGTGCAACAGCTCAGACTTAATTCATGGACTATAACGTTATGAAGGCTGCATGGTGAACCCCAAAAAGTCCATGCCGTATCCACCCCTTTAAGCCCACCTTTAACCCCCACCGGCTGCTCGTGCTGTGTTGGGAACTCTGGGAAGCGGACGGAGGACTCCATCTCTTTTGGATAGGCCTGGATCTCTTGGAAACGCGGGATGTTTGCCTGTTCTGGATTGGACGGGTCCAAGTAATCCGCAGAAACAACTGTGAGCAGAGAGAGAGATAGAGAGAGAGAGAAGAGAGAGACAGAGAGAGAGAGAAGAGAGAGAGAGAGAGACAGAGAGAGAGAAGAGAGAGAGAGACAGAGAGAGAGAGAAGAGAGAGAGACAGAGAGAGAGAGAAGAGAGAGACAGTGAGAGAGAGAGAAGAGAGAGAGAGAGAGACAGAAGAGAGAGACAGAAGAGAGAGAGAGAGACAGACAGAGAGAGAGAGACAAGAGAGAGAAGAGAGAGAGAAGAGAGAGAGAGAGAGAGAGAGAGAGAGAGAGAGAGAGAGAGAGAGAGAGAGAGAGAGAGAGAGAGAGAGAGAGAGAGAGAGAGAGAGAGAAGAGAGAGAGAGAGAAGAGAGAAGAGAGAGAGAGAGAAGAGAGAAGAGAGAGAGAAGAGAGAGAAGAGAGAAGAGAGAAGAGAGAGAAGAGAGAGAGAGAGAGAGAGAGAGAGAATGGTTGTTAATTATGCTTGTCGCACACCAGATCTATTGGTGGTACAGTAGGCTATTTTAGGCTATGTAACATCACTTTGCATGAATTAGCCATGCAAATCAGGTTACTGCAAGAAAAGAATTGTGTCGTTGCACTGCAGGTGGACTCACTCATGTTGTCCGTGACAACAGTGAAGGGTTTCAGGTAGGTCTTCCTCATGTTTTGGGCCAGGGTTTGGGCGTACTCCTCAAAGCTATGCAGAAGTAGAGCCGTGCCATCTTCGAAACGCTGGATCTGATCCCAGTGCCCCTTGTTAGCAGGGTCCAGGATGGCACTGCCCGCTCGGACCATGTTCTAGAACATTTACACACGTGTGTCATCCACCTATAGCATATCTATACCATGTGTCATCCACCTACAGCATATCTATACCATGTGTCATCCACCTACAGCATATCTATACCATGTGTCATCCACCTACAGCATATCTATACTATGTGTCATCCACCTATAGCATATCTATACTATGTGTCATCCACCTATAGCATATCTATACTATGTGTCATCCACCTATAGCATATCTATACCATGTGTCATCCACCTGTAGCATATCATACCACATCCATAGCATATCTATACCATGTGTCATCCACCTATAGCATATCTATACCATGTGTCATCCACCTATAGCATATCTATACCATGTGTCATCCACCTACAGCATATCTATATCTATGTGTCATCCACCTATATCTATAGCATATCATATCTATACTATGTGTCATCCACCTACAGCATATCTATACCATGTGTCATCCACCTATAGCATATCTATACTATGTGTCATCCACCTATATCATATCTCCACCTATACTATACATGTGTCATCCACCTATAGCATATCTATACTATGTGTCATCCACCTATAGCATATCTATACTATGTGTCATCCACCTATAGCATATCTATACCATGTGTCATCCACCTATAGCATATCTATACTATGTGTCATCCACCTATAGCATATCTATACCATGTGTCATCCACCTATAGCATATCTATACTATGTGTCATCCACCTATAGCATATCTATACCATGTGTCATCCACCTATAGCATATCTATACTATGTGTCATCCACCTATGCATATCTATACATCATGTCATCCACCTATCTATACTATGTGTCATCCACCTATAGCATATCTATACTATGTGTCATCCACCTATAGCATATCTATACTATGTGTCATCCACCTATAGCATATCTATACTATGTGTCATCCACCTATAGCATATCTATACTATGTGTCATCCACCTACAGCATATCTATACCATGTGTCATCCACCTATAGCATATCTATACTATGTGTCATCCACCTACAGCATATCTATACTATGTGTCATCCACCTATAGCATATCTATACCATGTGTCATCCACCTATAGCATATCTATACCATGTGTCATCCACCTATAGCATATCTATACCATGTGTCATCCACCTATAGCATATCTATACCATGTGTCATCCACCTATAGCATATCTATACTATGTGTCATCCACCTACAGCATATCTATACTATGTGTCATCCACCTATAGCATATCTATACCATGTGTCATCCACCTACAGCATATCTATACCATGTGTCATCCACCTATAGCATATCTATACCATGTGTCATCCACACTACAGCATATCTATAGCATATCTATACTATGTGTCATCCACCTACAGCATATCTATACTATGTGTCATCCACCTATAGCATATCTATACTATGTGTCATCCACCTATAGCATATCTATACCATGTGTCATCCACCTATAGCATATCTATACCATGTGTCATCCACCTATATCTATACTATGCATATCTATACCATGTGTCATCCACCTATAGCATATCTATACCATGCATGTCATCCACCTATAGCATATCTATACCATGTATCTATACTATGTCATCCACCTACAGCATATCTATACTATGTGTCATCCACCTACAGCATATCTATACTATGTCATCCACCTACAGCATATCTATACCATGCATGTGTCATCCACCTATAGCATATCTATACCATGTGTCATCCACCTATAGCATATCTATACCATGTGTCATCCACCTATAGCATATCTATACCATGTGTCATCCACCTACAGCATATCTATACTATGTGTCATCCACCTACAGCATATCTATACTATGTCATCCACCTATAGCATATCTATACTATCCACCTACAGCATATCTATACTATGTCATCCACCTATAGTGTCATATCTATACTATACTATGTGTCATATCTATACTATGTGTCATCCACCTACAGCATATCTATACCATGTGTCATCCACCTATAGCATATCTATACTATGTGTCATCCACCTATACTATGTGTCATCCACCAGCATATCATCCACCTATACTATACCATGTGTCATCCACCTATAGCATATCTATACTATGTGTCATCCACCTATAGCATATCTATACCATGTATCATCCACCTACAGCATATCTATACCATGTGTCATCATCTATACCATGTGTCATCCACCTATAGCATATCTATACCATGTGTCATCCACCTATAGCATATCTATACCATGTGTCATCCACCTACAGCATATCTATACTATGTGTCATCCACCTATAGCATATCTATACTATGTGTCATCCACCTATAGCATATCTATACTATGTGTCATCCACCTATAGCATATCTATACTATGTGTCATCCACCTATAGCATATCTATACTATGTGTCATCCACCTATAGCATATCTATACTATGTGTCATCCACCTACAGCATATCTATACCATGTGTCATCCACCTACAGCATATCTATACTATGTGTCATCCACCTATAGCATATCTATACCATGTGTCATCCACCTATAGCATATCTATACCATGTGTCATCCACCTATAGCATATCTATACCATGTGTCATCCACCTATAGCATATCTATACCATGTGTCATCCACCTATAGCATATCTATACCATGTGTCATCCACCTACAGCAGATCTATACTATGTGTCATCCACCTATAGCATATCTATACCATGTGTCATCCACCTATAGCATATCTATACTATGTGTCATCCACCTATAGCATATCTATACCATGTGTCATCCACCTATAGCATATCTATACCATGTGTCATCCACCTATAGCATATCTATACCATGTGTCATCCACCTATAGCATATCTATACTATGCAATACTCACGTCATACCGTGCATTACCGATTAGTATGGTATCATTCCCGCATACATCAACGACAAACAGAATCCATAATCTGTATCATATACCCCAAATGAAGCATGTGAAATCAATGCCAACAGAACAGAGAGAAAGGACGAAAGAAAACAAAAGAAGGAAAGGCGAGCTGCCCTATACAGGAAGGGGGGGGGTCACTGTACAGACATCATCTCATAACATCACCTGTGCAATCTGGCCCCACGCCCAACCACCCCTGGGGAACTACTACTCCCAAGTCGCCCATTGGTCCAATCACTCAATAAACTCCACTCTGATTGGTCCTTGAACCCCTAAACCGTTCCAGCTGCACCTTCTGATACCTAACACACCCTAATGCGCTGGGGCTGGTGCCAAGAATGCACACAGTTAGCCGTTAGCGCCCAGCATGGTCATGGCCTTAATAAAGCTCATAGAGAACATGCTAATCATTGCACTGTATTACTTCCACATAATAGGCTCCGGATCACATTCCCTATAGGGGGAGAAATATCCAACTGGGAAAACAGGCTCTTAGGAAACCGGTACCAGCTATAAGCAGGATTTGGGGAAACTATTAGTTACTTAAAGCTAACAGGATCCTTAAGCAGTTGAGCTATGTTACCGAACAATGTGGGTCATTCTTTCAACGCTGAGCGAGTCTCCCGAAACTGTGCTGTGAGAGGAAATTGGGGTGGATGTATGACAGAGAGCTTGAAGGCATGTCAGGGTATATTTCTATGAGTTCATATGAGTTCCTGATGTCAACGAAAAGAGAGGCCAAAGAATCGCTAATCCTGTCTACCTTCTTATTTCACCTCCAACATCATTTTGAGAGTTGAAGAAGTACATGGCACTTGCGTATTCAACACTAGCTGAAGCATGTTTCTAGCGGCCCACCTCATGGAAGTGGACGTCTCTTGTGGCGGCCATGTCGAAGCCCAGCTGCTGGCTCTCGTACTGCAGCAGGCGGGTCAGGACGCTGTAGGCCGTCTTCACGTCGTTGCCCTGGAGGGCCGCTGTGCGGTTGGTGGCGCTCCGCAGCATGCTGGCCATGCCCTTTGACCTCTCTCCGTCCATCCTGGAGCTGTTGAGATGCAGCTCCTCGTCCTGAAGGTGAGAGGTCAGGGAGACGACAGACAGGTGTCTCGATGGTAAAGGAGGGTTTTAATCTCAATGGGACTTCCCGGTTTGAATAAAAGGTTAAACCAAGACATACCTCTTTTTTCAGCTGAGAGAAGGTGAGAGAGGTGCAATTGAAGAGATCGGGAGGCAGCCAGCCATTCTCGTCGCTGCAGTGGCGGATGGCCGTGCCTAATGAGGAGGAGCGAGGGTGAAACAGGGATGGAGGTGAGGAGAAAGAAAGGGGTGGAGAGAAGGGTAAGGAAGAGGACCGATCGTGAAGATTCTCTGTTGACCTCTTGCCTCTCGGCTGACACGGTGAGGAAATCAACAACAACAGTATAAACATTATAAAGTCTGGAAAAATTCCAGTGAAGTCTATGTAATTTCCAATACATTTTTTTTTTCACATTCTGAAAAGGCTTGAGGTGCTTACCAGTGGATCCCTTGGGACACTTCATTGCGGCGGGTTGTCCAAACTGGGTCGTTGGCCACCAGATCCCTGCATCAAAGGCTTTGGGACAGCCCTCATACACAACTAGTGAAAAGGGAACAACC
>NC_056447.1:3194346-3389346 GCF_018296145.1 Oncorhynchus tshawytscha | reverse complement strand
TGCAGGGTTGCAGTATGGGTGAAAAGCTAAGCTTGGCTTGACAGGTGGGGCTTGACAGGTGGGGCTTGACAAGTGGGGCTTGACAGGTGGGGCTTGACAGGTGGGGCTTGACAGGTGGGGCTGGACAGGTGGGGCTTGACAGGTGGGCTGGACAGGTGGGGCTGGACAGGTGGGGCTTGACAGGTGGGGCTGGACAGGTGGGGCTGACAGGTGGGGCTTGACAGGTGGGGCTTGACAGGTGGGGCTGGACAGGTGGGGCTGGACAGGTGGGGCTGGACAGGTAGGGCTTGACAGGTGGGGCTGACAGGTGGGGCTTGACAGGTGGGGCTGGACAGGTGGGCTGGACAGGTGGGGCTTGACAGGTGGGGCTTGACAGGTGGGGCTGGACAGGTGGGGCTTGACAGGTGGGGCTGGACAGGTGGGGCTGGACAGGTGGGGCTTGACAGGTGGGGCTTGACAGGTGGGGTTTGACAGGTGGGGCTTGACAGGTGGGGCTTGACAGGTGGGGCTGGACAGGTGGGGCTGGACAGGTGGGGCTTGACAGGTGGGGCTGACAGGTGGGGCTTGACAGGTGGGGCTGGACAGGTGGGGCTTGACAGGTGGGGCTGGACAGGTGGGGCTGGACAGGTGGGGCTTGACAGGTGGGGCTGGACAGGTGGGGCTGGACAGGTGGGGCTTGGACAGGTGGGGCTTGACAGGTGGGGCTTGACAGGTGGGGCTGGACAGGTGGGGCTGGACAGGTGGGGCTTGACAGGTGGGGCTGGACAGGTGGGGCTGGACAGGTGGGGCTGGACAGGTGGGGCTTGACAGATGGGGCTGGACAGGTGGGGCTTGACAGGTGGGGCTGGACAGGTGGGGACAGGTGGGGCTTGACAGGTGGGGCTGGACAGGTGGGGCTGGACAGGTGGGGCTGGACAGGTGGGGCTGGACAGGTGGGCTGGACAGGTGGGGCTGGACAGGTGGGGCTTGACAGGTGGGGCTTTGACAGGTGGGGCTTGACAGGTGGGGCTTGACAGGTGGGGCTGGACAGGTGGGCTGGACAGGTGGGCTTGACAGGGAGGGCTTGACAGGTGGGGCTTGACAGGTGGGGCTGGACAGGTGGGGCTGGATAAACCCGTTGAGACTCTGCACTCACTTCTTCTGTCCTGTCTGCATGCCCTGAGCGGCACAAGAGTAGTTCCCGATCTGGCCACCAAAGCGAATCGCCATGGCGATGTCACAGTCGTCCACGGCAACAACTGCCACCTTCTCATCTGATGGTCCGTGAGGAAAGCCAAGGCGTCCAATGTTGGGCTGGAAAGAGAAGGTTAGGTCACATGACATTTCATTCATACATTTGAGGTTCCATATGGCAGCGTAGCCTAGTGGTTAGAGCGTTGGACTTGTAACCGAAAGGTTGCAAGTTCGAATCCCCGAGCTGACAAGATACAAATCTGTTGTTCAACCCCTGAACAAGGCAGTTGTTCCACTGTTCCTACGCCGTCATTGAAAATAAGAATTTGTTCTTAACTGACTTGCCTAGTTAAGGGCTTGTGAGTATTTCACTGTTGTATTCGGTGCGTGTGACAAACACAATTTGATGTTGGAAGATTAAAGAATTAGAATAACGAGAAGAGCGTTTGTCTGTTGCCTGCACTCACCATGGAGCTGTGTGATGACACGGCCAAGTATTGAGCCATGCGTCGGGTTCAAACTGCTACGGCTTGGCCTGCGCTCCGCACCATGTATATATATATATACCATACATATACCGATATTATCAACTGTCACTAATGACAATCAGCAACAACCGCCCGGCCGTGACGGCGTTTACAGAGGAAGCAAACGAAGGTCAACTAAACCATGTTATGACACGGAATGATAATGTAAGCGGAAGGGAACTAACGGTAAATTGGCAGATGAATGTGTGGTTATTAGACCTTACTGACAGTCGATGCTGATATTGGCTAATGTTTAACGTGATAGAAATAGGAAACAGAGAGTGCCCATCCCTGCAAGTTAAAAGGCTGTACAATATGCATTCTGCATAACGGCACAGCGTTTCAGAAACTTGACTGTGGAAAAGTTGAAACGCTAAGTTTGCTGCAGTATGACTGGTTTCACAGCGATTATAAGGTGAAATAGATCCCCCCCAAAAAAAATGTCATGTATATTTACCATTCTAATTATCCAAACGGATGTTAATTTAACTAGCTCTTATCAAGTTGTACATTACATGAAGAACGATGCTATTTCTAATCGGGGGGAGAAAAAAATTAAGTGGAAGCTTTTTCCACTATTCATGGTTTCCTCGTGCATGAAACCGGGTGGATTTATTAGGGAACGAAGTCAGAAGGTCAGAATACGGCGCATTTGCAGACACACCACCACACATTAATTTATTCCGTCTCCAGCTCAAACTAATAGCTTAAGCATTCTCATGCTTAAGTTCAAGGTAAGTTCAAGGTCAGAATACTCATAGAGAGAAAAGTGCATTAAAAAAAAGGGAATTACGTTATTTTACACCAGCTTAACTCGGGTCGGAATTGGCTCCTATGCGAATACATCTGTATGAGTTTGTATCTGTCAGTGTGTGCATAGGTGTTTGAATGTGTGTGTCTGGACCTTTGATCTCCTTCCTGTGGGGATGTGATAGTGCATATGGGAGGATGACCAGAGGATGCCACTGCAGGTGTGACAACAGGAAGAGGTACAACGTTGTGGGAGCAGAGATAGTGGAACAAACCATTTCTGTATGGACCTCGCTTTGTGCACGGGTGCATTGTCATGCTGATACAGCAAAGGGCTTTCCCAAAATTGTTGCCACAAAGTTGGGACCAACAAAATCGTCTAGAATATCATTGTATGCTGTAGCGTTAAGATTTCCCTTCACTGGAACTAAGGGGCCTTGCCCGAACCATGAAAAACAGCCCCAGACCATCATTCCTCCTCTACCAAACTTTCCAGTTGGCACTATGCATTGGGGCAGGTAGCGTTTTCCTGGCATCCGCCGAACCCAGATTCATCCGTCGGACTGCCAGATGGTGAAGCGTGATTCATAACTCCAGAGAACACGTTCCCACTGCTCCAGAGAGCAATGGACGCGAGCTTTACACCACACCAGCCGACGCTTGGTATTGCCAATGGTGATCTTAAGGCTTGTGTGTGGCTGCTCAGCCATGGAAACCCATTTCATGAAGCTTCCGATGAACAGTTTTTGTGCTGACATTGCTTCCAGAGGCAGTTTGGAACATGGAAGTGAGTGTTGCAACCGAGGACAGATGATTTTTATGCGCTACGCGCTTCAGCACTCTGCGGTCCCGTTCTGTGAGCTTGTGTGGCCTACCACTTCACGGGTGAGCCGTTGTTGCTCCTAGACGTTTCCACTTCAATAACACCACTTACAGTTGACTGGGGCAGCTCTAGCAGGGCAGGAATTTGATTAACTGACTTGTTGGAAAAGTGGCATCCTATGAGAGTGCCAAGTTGAAAATCACTGAGCTCTTCAGGAAGGCCATGTTTGTCTATGGAGATTGCATGGCTTTGTGCTCGATTTTATACATCTGCCAGCAATTGATGTGGCTGATATACAGTAGCAAATCTACTCATTTGAAGGAGTATACACGTACTTTTGTATATAGTGTGTATAAAAACTACCAAAATAGTATTACGAGATACTCCTTGATATTGCCATATTTAGGCCGTATTCTATTCACATTATGCCACCATATGTCACGACTTCCGCCGAAGTCGGTCCCCCTCCTAGTTCGGGCGGCGTTTGGCGGGCGACGTCACCGGCCTTCTAGTCATCGCCGGTCCAATTTCCATTTCCATTGGTTTTGTCTCGTCTTCCCTCACACCTGGTTTCAATTCCATCAATTCCATGTTGTGTATTTAACCCTCTGTTCCCCCCCATGTCCTTGTCCGGAATCGTTTCTTGTAGTGCTTGTGCACGTTATGCTGGTGGACACCGGGTTTTGTTTGAATCATTCATTGATTGATTGATTGTTCTGTTGACGGTAGTTTTTGTGTTTATTAAACGACACTGTTGTAAATCAGTTTACGCTCTCCGGCGCCAGACCTCTCTGCCGCCAGTACGCACCCCGTTACACCATATCAAGGTCAACAACAGGAACACAGTGACACTTGTTCCGTCTCTCTTTTCCACACATTCTGAACACTCATAAACCCACAGGGATAATTCAAGTGTGTTCCAAGTTCCTGTTCTCTAGGAAAGCCAAAGTCCAAAAACAAATATTTTACCATGTCTTCTCCAAAATGTGTCAAATGAGGTGAATGAGGAAATTCCAAACCGTGTGTGTATGTACGTATGTGTGCGTGCGCGTCTGCATGTGTGCGCTCATGTATGTGCTGGTAATACAGAGGCCGTGAAGGCCAGGATGAACTAGACAAAACAACTAGCTGCTATATTCCTCTCTAGTACTAAGAGTGAAAGGTTAAGTCAAGGTTAACTTACCACAGCTGCGGGCAATTGTTATTTGATACAACATATGAGGTTTACAAACTATGTCACCTATGAGAATAAGGGGCAGCGCAATCAGACATTAGTATATATGTTTATATATATCTTTATATATATGTTTAGTATATATATATATATATATATATATGTTTAGATTTCCTCTCCGTGAGCTCTACAGACAATTCCTTTGACCTCATGGCTTGGTTTTTGCTCTGACATGCACTGTCAAATCAAAATCAAACCAAATCCAATGTTATTGGTCATATACAAATGGTTAGCAAATGGTTAGCAGATGTTACAAAAGCGAGTGTAGTGAAATGCTTGTGCTTCTAGTATCCAACACTGCAGCAATATCTAACAAGTAATATCTAACAATTCAACAGGTGTGTGCCTTTCCAAATCATGTCCAATCAATTGAATTTACCAAAGGCCGACTCCAATTAAGTTTTAGAATCATCTCAAGGATGATCACTGGAAACAGGATGCACCTGAGCTTAGTTTTGAGTCTCATAGCAAAGGGTCTGAATACTTATGTAAATAATGTATGCATTTTTATGTTTGTAATCATTTGCTATCATTTCTAAAAAAACGGTTTTCACTTTGTCATTATGTGGCATTGTGTGTAGTATGATGAGGGTCAAACAATTTCATCCATTTTGGAATAAGGCTGTAAAACATTTAAGAAATTGTAAAAATTGGAGGGGTCTGAATACTTTCTGAATGCACTGTATGTGGAGAGGAAGGGGGGATGGGTATAGGGCAAATATTTCACATTCTGCTGGATAGTCACAAAGAAAACGGAAGTTTCAAACCAAACCACATTTAGTCCTCTTTCCCGATCAATGATGATATTTTAAAATCCTACAGGGGACAATATCAGTTCTAGCAGTAGATTGACCCAGCCAGGACCTGGTGGTGTATGACAGAGTAAATAGGTGATGGCTGGTGTCGTAGTGGCCATTAATTGTCAGTAGGAGAATGACCCCACAGGGGAGGACCGGACAGTGTTTATGTAGCTCCACGGGGGGTGAATATGAATTGAGGAGAGGGGTAAAGTACTCCCTCAGCTGCCCTCATTGTCACAGGATAACACAGAAAGAAACCAGGCTATGGGGGAAGGGTGTTAATGAATCATTTCAATACATCAACTCAAACAGCCTCTTATCAGGTAGTTATCTACAGACTGCTCTAGTTAGGCTAGTTTAACTCAAACAGCCTCTTATCAGGTAGTTATCTACAGACTGCTCTAGTTAGGCTAGTTTAACTCAAACAGCCTCTTATCAGGTAGCTACAGACTGCTCTAGTTAGGCTAGTTTAACTCAAACAGCCTCTTATCAGGTAGCTACAGACTGCTCTAGTTAGGCTAGTTTAACTCAAACAGCCTCTTATCAGGTAGTTATCTACAGACTGCTCTAGTTAGGCTAGTTTAACTCAAACAGCCTCTTATCAGGTAGCTACAGACTGCTCTAGTTAGGCTAGTTTAACTCAAACAGCCTCTTATCAGGTAGTTATCTACAGACTGCTCTAGTTAGGCTAGTTTAACTCAAACAGCCTCTTATCAGGTAGTTATCTACAGACTGCTCTAGTTAGGCTAGTTTAACTCAAACAGCCTCTTATCAGGTAGTTATCTACAGACTGCTCTAGTTAGGCTAGTTTAACTCAAACAGCCTCTTATCAGGTAGTTATCTACAGACTGCTCTAGTTAGGCTAGTTTAACTCAAACAGCCTCTTATCAGGTATCTACAGACTGCTCTAGTTGGGCTAGTTTAACTCAAACAGCCTCTTATCAGGTAGTTATCTACAGACTGCTCTAGTTAGGCTAGTTTAACTCAAACAGCCTCTTATCAGGTATCTACAGACTGCTCTAGTTAGGCTAGTTTAACTCAAACAGCCTCTTATCAGGTAGTTATCTACAGACTGCTCTAGTTAGGCTAGTTTAACTCAAACAGCCTCTTATCAGGTAGTTATCTACAGACTGCTGTAGTTAGGCTAGTTTAACTCAAACAGCCTCTTATCAGGTATCTACAGACTGCTCTAGTTAGGCTAGTTTAACTCAAACAGCCTCTTATCAGGTAGTTATCTACAGACTGCTCTAGTTAGGCTAGTTTAACTCAAACAGCCTCTTATCAGGTATCTACAGACTGCTCTAGTTGGGCTAGTTTAACTCAAACAGCCTCTTATCAGGTAGCTACAGACTGCTCTAGTTGGGCTAGTTTAACTCAAACAGCCTCTTATCAGGTAGCTACAGACTGCTGTAGTTAGGCTAGTTTAACTCAAACAGCCTCTTATCAGGTATCTACAGACTGCAGTTAGGCTAGTTTAACTCAAACAGCCTCTTATCAGGTATCTACAGACTGCTCTAGTTAGGCTAGTTTAACTCAAACAGCCTCTTATCAGGTAGCTACAGACTGCTCTAGTTGGGCTAGTTTAACTCAAACAGCCTCTTATCAGGTAGCTACAGACTGCTCTAGTTGGGCTAGTTTAACTCAAACAGCCTCTTATCAGGTAGTTATCTACAGACTGCTCTAGTTAGGCTAGTTTAACTCAAACAGCCTCTTATCAGGTAGCTACAGACTGCTCTAGTTAGGCTAGTTTAACTCAAACAGCCTCTTATCAGGTAGTTATCTACAGACTGCTCTAGTTAGGCTAGTTTAACTCAAACAGCCTCTTATCAGGTAGCTACAGACTGCTCTAGTTAGGCTAGTTTAACTCAAACAGCCTCTTATCAGGTAGCTACAGACTGCTGTAGTTAGGCTAGTTTAACTCAAACAGCCTCTTATCAGGTGCTACAGACTGCTGTAGTTAGGCTAGTTTAACTCAAACAGCCTCTTATCAGGTATCTACAGACTGCTCTAGTTAGGCTAGTTTAACTCAAACAGCCTCTTATCAGGTATCTACAGACTGCTCTAGTTAGGCTAGTTTAACTCAAACAGCCTCTTATCAGGTAGTTATCTACAGACTGCTGTAGTTAGGCTAGTTTAACTCAAACAGCCTCTTATCAGGTAGCTACAGACTGCTCTAGTTGGGCTAGTTTAACTCAAACAGCCTCTTATCAGGTAGCTACAGACTGCTCTAGTTGGGCTAGTTTAACTCAAACAGCCTCTTATCAGGTAGCTACAGACTGCTCTAGTTGGGCTAGTTTAACTCAAACAGCCTCTTATCAGGTAGCTACAGACTGCTCTAGTTGGGCTAGTTTAACTCAAACAGCCTCTTATCAGGTAGCTACAGACTGCTGTAGTTAGGCTAGTTTAACTCAAACAGCCTCTTATCAGGTAGTTATCTACAGACTGCTGTAGTTAGGCTAGTTTAACTCAAACAGCCTCTTATCAGGTAGCTACAGACTGCTGTAGTTAGGCTAGTTTAACTCAAACAGCCTCTTATCAGGTAGCTACAGACTGCTGTAGTTGGGCTAGTTTAACTCAAACAGCCTCTTATCAGGTATCTACAGACTGCTGTAGTTAGGCTAGTTTAACTCAAACAGCCTCTTATCAGGTAGTTATCTACAGACTGCTGTAGTTAGGCTAGTTTAACTCAAACAGCCTCTTATCAGGTAGCTACAGACTGCTCTAGTTGGGCTAGTTTAACTCAAACAGCCTCTTATCAGGTAGTTATCTACAGACTGCTCTAGTTAGGCTAGTTTAACTCAAACAGCCTCTTATCAGGTAGCTACAGACTGCTCTAGTTGGGCTAGTTTAACTTCTGCTTCGAACATTGAGCCATTTGTTTGTAGAAAGATATTCGGATAAAGTTGATTGAAACCCTTACTGAGATGCTGTGTTAGGGTAGGGACAGGGTAGGATAGGGGACAGGGTTTGCCTGGTTCAGGCTAATGCTCTTACAGATACATTATGTGCAGTGCATTTGGGAAGTATTCAGACCACTTCCCTTTTTCCACATTTTGTTACATTACAGCCTTATTCTAAAATGTATTAAATAAATGTTTTGCCTCATCAATCTATACACAATACCCCATAATGACAAAGCGAAAACAGTTTAAAAAATATATTTTTTTACTCATTTATATTTAAAAAACGGGTGCTCAGGTGCTTTCTGTCTCCATTGATCATCCTTGAGATGTTTCGACAACTTGATTGTAGTCCACCTGTGGTAAATTCAATTGATTGGACATGATTTGGAAAGGCACACATCTTATATAAGGTCCCACAGTTGACAGTGCATGTCAGAGCAAAAACCAAGCCATGAGGACGAAGGAATTGTCTGTAGAGCTCTGAGACAGGATTATGTCGAGGCACAGATCTGAAGAATGGTACCAAAAAATGTTTGCAGCATTGAAGGTCCCCAAGAACAGAGTGGCCTCCATCATTCTTAAATGGAATAAGTTTGGAACCACCAAGACTTTCGCTTGAGGAACATTCAAATGCATGTAGTACCCAGAAAAAAAAAGACGATTTGTTTTGCGTTGGGGTCAACCCATTTTATGTCAGTTTATGTGTATAAGGATAAAATAATGGATGTATTCACCAACATTTTGAATTCCTTCTCTCATGATGAATTAATTGGAAATGTTGGTGAAAAACATCCAGGTGACCAATAACCCGATGGTCACTCTGACAGAGCTCCAGAGTTCCTCTGTGGAGATGGGAGAACCTTCCAGAAGGACAACCATCGCTTGCAGCATTCCACCAATCAGGCCTTTATGGTAGTGGCCAGATGGAAGCCACTCCTCAGTAAAAGGCACCTGACAGCCCACTTGGAGTTTGCCAAAAGGCACCTAATCGACTCTTAGACCATGAAAAGATTCAGCAAGATTCTCTGCTGATGAAACCAAAATGTAACTCTTTGGCTTGAATGCCAAGGTCACGTCTGGAGGAAACCTGGCATCATCCCTACGGTGAAACATGGTGGTGGCAGCATCATGCTGTGGGGATATTCTTCAGCTGCAGGGACTGGGAGAATAGTCAGGATCGAGGGAAAGACGAACTGAGCAAATTAAAGAGAGATCCTTGATGAAAACCTGCTCCAGAGCGCTCAGGACCTTAGACTGGAACGAAGGTTCATCATCCAACAGGACAACGACGCTAAGCACACAGCCAAGACAACACAGGAGTGGGACATGTTTCTGAATGTCTTTGAGTGGCCCAGCCAGAGCCCGGACCTGAACCTGATCGAACATCTCTGGAGAAACCTGAAAAAAAGCTGTGCCACGACTCTCCCCATCCAACCTGTCAGAGCTTGAGAGGATCTGTAGAGAAGAATGGGAGAAACTCCCCAAATACAGTTGTGCCAAGCTTGTAGCGTCATACCCAAGGCTGTAATCGCTGCCAAAGGTGCTTCAACAAAGTACTGAGTAAACGGTCTGAATACTTATGTAAATGTCATATTTCCGTTGTTTATTTGTAACAAACATTTATAAAAACCTGTTTTTGCTTTTTCATTATGGGGTATTGTTTAGAGATTGATGAGGGGACCAAAACGATTGAATACATTTTCGAATAAGGCTGTAACGTAACAAGTAGGGGTACCCTGGTGCATTCTGGTCTCACATAGCTGTGTTGTTTCCAAAGACATCATAGAAAGGGTCCAGAAATAATTATATGTTGAGATCTTCCTGTTTCATTACACAGGCCTAAACCAGATTGTCTTTCAAAACAATAGTACAATGCTCGAATAGAATCTCAATAATCCCTTCTCTTGTCTTTGTGAATACGACGGCCTCAACTTAACCAATCCCTGAGCTTCAAAACGCCCCAAACAAAGACTAGTGTGTCTGTTCCCATGACAATCCTTTAAAAATCTGAACTCTGTATGGAGTTGGGGGGGGGATAGTATGGGTTCCCTACTTGAATGACCTTTGACCTGTTAGATTGAGGCCTGTAGACTTATGAGGGCACTTCATTTCGGTTCAAATTATCCTTATCCTACTGGTGCCCTAGTATCCTACTGGTTCCAAAACGATTGACCCCTCCCTATCTCTTTACCCTACCCCACCACACGCCTCATCACTTACCCTTCGGACAGGGACATGCATCATTCTATTACGTTCTGAAGAGAGGCTCCACATATCCAGGAAGTCTGCTTACCTTGTTGTAGTAGTGTAGCTGTACTCTATGCCACTGGCCATCGCTGACCCCACCTAGGACAAAGGGTGATACTGTGGTTTTGACTTCTCCTACAGGGAAGGAAATAGGATATAAGAAACAGGAAAGATTTTAATCGACATGGAATCCCACTCCAACTGAGTTTGGCCATTTTCATAGATAGTGAACTTCCTGAGAGGAACTCTCTCTCACTTCTCATTCTTTCTTTAAAGTCACAAACCTGAGTCTGTGTTTTACAAAATGGCAGCCCTGTCACTTTGTTTGGTATAAAGCTGAGGGATTGGCCTGGGGAAGACGAAGAAAAACACACCCTTTTGGACCTCTGAAGAGGTCTTTCAATATCGATGCTACTCATCCAGAACACAATTATAGTTTAATGGTTAATGATTAGGATAATACCTCCATGGCATGAATTCCCAACTCAACACACCAACACTAGGTGAACTGCACGATCACTGTTTACCCTCAATTTTCCCAGGTATCTGAGGGTTGGCTGCATAAACTTTGACCCCTCCCTCAGCTGGTTAGAACCTCCCTGTTAATGAGATTTTGTATTTCACAGAGAGGGGGGTAGGAGAGAGAAGTGAAGCGAAGAGAAACAAAGGGAACAGAGGAAATTGAAGTCTGGCCATCTCTTCTCTGAACCCTTTATGTCCTCACCTGCTGAGAAGGTGAGCTGGATTTGTTCCTCGATGATCTCTAAGGCGATGAAGTCGTGCTTCTCGTTAAACCTTCCGTTATAAAGTAGTAGGACATTCCTCTCTCTGGTGGCAAACCTGCAGGTCATACAGGACCAAAGGTCACTTTGATTGTACAGTACAGTATATTATCAGCAGATGAAGGCTATGAAGAGGAGGGGAACATGTACAGGAGAGCTATTTATTGGAGCCATTTAATGGCCTTTTAATTAGTCCACAAAGTGTGGCTATTTCTCTTGAGGTAACGCGAGAACAATATCAGTTGTGTGTGGGGAGGGGGGAGACATTGAGAGACATATTAACCTAGGAAATGAGGGACAATAAGAGAGCAAAAGGGAAAATGGAAAGAATAATCATATTGGACTATGGACAATGAGAGGAGCAAAAGGGATTTGGAAAATGACAGAGGAAAGAAGGACTGGTGTGGACAGACATAGAACAGTACTAGGAGCCATGCTGCTGTGTGTCATTAACCCTATGGCACTTAGCGGGTACGGGCACAGGAGTCAGAATCCACATGGCACAGGGCATCGTGACAGGAAACCATGATCAACAAAGCCAAAGGTCACTCTGGCTCCAAGCATCCCTTCCTGTTTTTACCTTTGCCAGGGAACGTGAGCTGGGCACGAGAAAGAGATGTTTCACTACAGCCTTTACATATCCCACATCACCCCAGGCAGGCGCAATCAAACTCTCAAAGTATTTGAAAGAAAATGTACACTCTTTGAACCCAGATCCACATCTAACCACTGGATCAAACGGCTCTTCCTTCGCGATGCAGAACACAAATGTCATGGCTGATGTAGCAGCCCTGTGATTCAACACTTCTGTGATTTCAGGTTCAGTCCTGTCGGTGAGACAAAGACGACGGGGCGCTGCTTATTTGCATTGCCATGGATACAGCCATTACTGCTTATTACAAAGGTGTTGTATATGTATCCAGACATTGCGTTAGATGTGTATCACTTGGGTGTGGATAGATGGCTCAGTACTATGTAAAAAAAAAAAAAAACTCCAGGTGTTCGTGAGAGAACCAGAGGAAGACACAAATCTACACCCAAAAAAGTCACACGTTATTATGCAGACGTTATAAGATACATAGTTGTACTCACATGAAGGACACCGTGAAGTGGAACCTCTGTCGTAGCCCTCTGAACGTGATGAAGGACAGGCCGGGGAAGCTGCGGGTGCTCATTTCACAGTAAGGCTTCTGGTACTCCCCCGGGGGGCACTGGCACACGAACCCCCCCACCAGGAGATCCACACACCTGGCCCCGTTCTGACACACCCCCGGGATGCATCGGCCAGAGCGGGAGTTCACCTCACAATGCTCACCTGTAGGAAGGGAAGAACAGTACAGGTGGGCAGAAATATCTGCTGGGTATATCCGAGAGAGAGAGAGAGAGAGAGAGAGGGGAGAGAGAGAGAGAGAGAGAGAGAGAGAGAGAGAGAGAGAGAGAGAGAGAGAGAGAGAGAGGGAGAGAGAGAGAAGAGAGAGAGAGAGACAGAGAAGAGAGAGAAGAGAGAGAGAAGAGAGAGAGAGAGAGAAGAGAGAGAGAGACAGAGAAGGGAGAGAGAGACAGAGAGAGAGAGAGAGAGGGAGAGAGAGAGACAGAGAAGAGAGAGAAGAGAGAGAGAAGAGAGAGGAGAGAGAGAGACAGAGAGAGAGAGACAGAGAGAGAGAGACAGAGAGAGACAGAGAGAGAGACAGAGAGAGAGAGAGAGAGAGAGAGAGAGAGAGAGACAGAGAGAGAGAGAGAGAGAGAGAGAGAAGAGATAGAGACAGAGAGAGAGAGACAGAGAGAGAGAGAAGAGAGAGAGAGAGAGAGAGACAGAGAGAGAGAAGAGAGAGACAGAGAGAGAGAGACAGAGAGAGAGAGAAGAGATAGAGACAGAGAGAGAGAGAGAGAGAGAGAGAGAAGAGAGAGAGAGAGAGAGAGAGAGAGAGAGAGAGAGAGAGAAGAGAGAGGGGGGGGAACTGTCTGGAGAAAGACAAAAGTTGGGGTAGGTGTGAAAGCAGTTGCACCTGTTCTCCTTTAAATCCTTCATTCAGATTTTTATGTAATGAAGTGTCCAGGACGAAGCCCTCCAAATACTTTTTTTTTTGTGAACAAGCTGAAACCAGGCAGGTTCATAGGGGACACAATCCCTCTCACAAGTTCAAATCCATTACCACACAACCTACAAGCTAGTCTGCATGGACAGAGAGAGTGGCAGCGGAGGCCCCCCCCCTCACAAGCATGTCAAAACACTGTGGATTGTAACAGCTATGCTCTGTGACCCACACTGACACTGGCTCTTCCACTGGAACCAAACGGTTTGTGGCATAATGACAACAGGACAATGGAGTGTCTTTGGCCCAAGCAGCAGGCCACCTCGGTGGTCTGTAAGACACCTGTCACGACCCACCAGCCATCCACCCTGATACAGTCCTGTCTCGTTAACTCGACCTGAGACGTTTTCCGGTGATGACAGCTTTCAAATGGACGCTGATGTCAGTAGTGATTTTAACTCAGGGGTGCTTTCCCAAACAGCTTGGGGTGACCATTAAGGGTCACATACTGAGCAGAAAGAAAGCTGTCAATTAAAAAATAAGGAAAGGAAAGGGTGATGTGTGGTCACATAATGTATGATCAGGATTTTATATTGAAAAGACAGAGAAAGAGAGACAGGAAGACTAGAGAACTGTCTGTGGAAAGTGTGGTGGGATTATATCACCCTTTAAGAGCCACATGTTATGAAAGAGAACACGAGTGAGTCAAGAGATGATTTTCCCACTGGTCAAAAGGAATGTGCCACGATCATATCTATGTCCAGCTCATAGTGTGGGGTGTTGTGTGTCGCAAATGACACTGACAAGATCTGGATAAAGAGAACACCTATGATTTACAGCGCCAGGAATTCCAGCGGGTAATGACCCAACTGCAAGACAGATCATCTCCGGTTTGGAGGGAATTACGAGGGATCTTTTTCCCGAAAGTGTGAGAAACCTGAGACCAGCACTGTCAGGTCAACCATCATCACCTCCATTATGACTTGAGACGACCTGGAGCTGGTCAAGAGCCTTCAAAGCATAGACGGCTAGAGTTTGATTAACAAGTAATAGTCTCTCTGCAGAATCAGGGTTTTGGCTGTGGGCCATGTCTTTAATATAGTGGGAACATTTAGCCCTATAGGGTCTGTGAAAGCAGATGAAAGGTACTGATGGGGGGTAGGCATATTTCTATCTCAGGAAGCTGGTTGAGAGAATGCCAAGAGAAGGCAAAGCTTTCATCAAGGCAAAGGGTGGCTACTTTGAAGAATCTCAAATATAATATACAGTTGAAGTCGGAAGTTTACATACACTTAGGTTGGAGTCATTAAAACTCGTTTTTCAACCACTCCACAAATTTCTTGTTAACAAACATTTCTTGTTAGCAAGTTGGACACAAGAATGTTTACAACAATTGTTTACAGACAGATTATTTCACTTATAATTCACTGTATCGCAATTCCAGTGGGTCAGAAGTTTACATACACTAAGCTCACTGTGCCTTTAAACAGCTTGGAAAATTCCAGAAAATGATATCATGGTTTTAGAAGCTTCTGATAGGCTAATTGACATCATTTGAGTCAATTGGAGGTGTACCTGTGGATGTATTTCAAGGCCTACCTTCAAACTCGGTGCCTCTTTGCTTGACATACACAAGTCTGGCTCATCCTTGGGAGCAATTTCAAAATGCCTGAAGGTACCACGTTCATCTGTACAAACAATAGTACACAAGTATAAACACCATGGGACCACGCAGCCGTCATACCGTTCAGGAAGGAGATGCGTTCTGTCTCCTAGAGATGAAAGTATCTTGTTGCGAAAAGTGCAAATCAATCCCAGAACAACAGCAAAGGACCATGTGAAGATGCTGGAGGAAACAGGTACAAAAGTATCTATATCCACTGTAAAACGAGTCCTATCGACATATCCTGAAAGACCACTCAGCAAGGAAGAAGCCACTGCTCCAAAACCGCCATAAAAAAGCCAGACTACAGTTTGCAACTGCACATGGGGACAAAGATTATACTTTTTGGAGAAATGTACTCTGGTCTGATGAAACAAAAATAGAACTGTTTGGCCATAATGACCATCGTTATGTTTGGAGGAAAAAGGAGGAGGCTTGCAAGCCAAAGAACACCATCCCAACCGTGAAGCACAGGGGTGGCAGCATCATGTTGTGCGGGTGCTGCAGGGGAGACTGGTGCACTTCACAAAATAGATGGCATCATGAGGTAGGATAATTATGTGGATATATTGAAGCAACATCTCAAGACATCAGTCAGGAAGTTAAAGCTTGGTCGCAAATGGGTCTTCTAAATGGACAATGACCCTAAGCATACTTCCAAAGTTGTGGTAAAATGGCTTAAGAACAACAAAGGTATTGGAGTGGCCATCACAAAGCCCTGACCTCAATCCTATAGAAAATGTGTGGGCAGAACTGAAAAAGTGTGTGCGTGCAAGGAGGCCTACAAACTGGACTCAGTTACACCAGCTCTGTCAGGAGGAATGGGCCAAAATTCACCCAACTTATTGTGGGAAGCTTGTGGAAGGCTACCTGAAATGTTTGACCCAAATTAAACAATTTAAAGGCAATGCTACCAAATACTAATTGAGTGTATGTAAACTTCTGACCCACTGGGAAAGTGATGAAAGAAATCAAATCTGAAATAAATCATTCTCTCTACTATTATTCTGACATGTCACATTCTTAAAATAAAGTGGTGATCCGAACTGACCTAAGACAGGGAATTTTTACTTCGGTTAAATGTCAGGAATTGTGAAAAACTGAGTTTAAATGTATTTGGCTAAGGTGTATGTAAACCTCCGACTTCAACTGTAAGTACTAATGACACGGAGAAAGAAAACATTTGAAGAAAGAGTAAAAAATAGAAGATTGAGAATGGCGTGAAAGAAAGAGTCAAATAAGATACCAAAAAGTATATAATACCACTCACCTGTGAAGTCCTCTGGACACTCGCAAGTGTACCCGCCTTCCCTGCTCCGGCACTTGCCGTTGTTCTGGCAGGGCCCTGAGTAGCACAGGTCAATCTCCGTCTCACAGTAGTCCCCAGTGAAGCCTGCTGGGCATCGGCAACGCAGCCCCGTCACCGGTTCGATTGGCCTGAACAGCACCGTATCCGAGGACACGAAAGGTGCTGAGCTGTCGAACCTCAGCACTGACACACACTTCATGTAGTTCTCACAGGGCTCACGGAGGCAGATGTTATCGTCGAAGGGCAGCACACGCTGGCTGGACACCAGGGTGAGCAGGGTCCGGTTCAGGTAAATCTGCTCCTGCAGCGCATCTGAGGGGAAAAATCTTCCAGTGGGGATGGTGCCCCCGGACCCCCCAAGTTCGTTTCCCCCAGAAGGGCGCAGGGCAGAGAAGGTGACGTTGAGGATGCTCCCCTGGACGTGCGTGTCGTTCTGGATGTTGAAGACGAAGACACCGGTGCGACTGGTGGATAGGACGGCCGCCACGCCCTCCATGAAGTGGGAGAGGAGCGGGGACAGGAAGCGTTCCTGGGACATGTTCTCCAGGCGCACTGTGATGCTGTTGGTCAGCATCTCATCGGTGATGATGGTGACACGCAGGGTGCAGAGGGCCATGACGCGATGGACACCGTCTGGAATCAGAGACAAACAGGGTTAACCAGGGTAATAGAATAACACTTGCAAGATGCATTAGACACAAAGGTCATGTCAGTCAACATTTTAAAGGGAAAGGGAAAGGGGGATATCTAGTCAGTTGTCCAACTGAATGCCTTCAACTGAAATGTGTCTTCCGCATTTAATCCAACCTCTCTGAATCAGAGTGGTGCGTTGAGATGCCTTACTAGACATCCACGCCTTTGAGGGATTCGATCCACTAACCTTTTGGTTACTGGCCCAATGCTCTAACCACTAAAAACACACCCCATTAACCTAATTATAAACAAAGCACTGCTTTTAACTTCTTCTGGTTTCTTCCACTTTAAAGTGGCAGCGAATACAGAGTTTTCACCCCCGCCTGCCCCTCCGGAAACCTCTTTCTCAAAGCTAAGGGTCAAACCAAATTAAATTACATGTGTCACATACGCCGAATACAACCTTACCATGAAATGCTTACTTACAAGCCCTTAACCAACAATGCAGTAAAAAAAATAGAGATAAGAAAATATTTACTAAATAAACCAGAGTAAAAAATAAAAAAAAAGTAAAAAAGTAACACAATAAAATAACAATAAAGAGGCTATATACAGGGGGTACCGGTACCAAGTCAATGTGGAGGCTATATACAGGGGGGTACCGGTACCAAGTCAATGTGGAGGCTATATACACGGGGTACCGGTACCAAGTCAATGTGCGGCAGTACAGGTTAGTCGATGTCATTTGTACATGTAGATAGGGATAAAGTGACTATGCATAGATAATAAACAGAGAGTTGTAGCAGTGTAAAACCAAAAGGGGGTGGGGGGGTGTCAATGCAAATAGTCCGGGTAGACATTTGATTAATTATTCAGCAGTCTTATGGCTTGGGTGTAGAAGCTGTTAAGGAGCCTTTTGGAGCTAGACTTAGCGCGATGGTACCGCTTCCTGTGTGGTAGCAGAGAGAACAGTCTATGACGGTGACTGGAGTCCTTGACAATTTCTGGGGCCTTCCTCTGACACCGCCTAGTATATAGGTCCCGGATGTCAGGAAGCTTAGCCACAGCGATGTACTGGGCTGTATGCACTACCCGCTGTAGCACCTTACGGTCAGATGCAGAGCAGTTGCCATACCAGGTGGTGATGCAACCATGCTCTTGATGGTGCAGTTGTAGAACTTTTTGAGGATTTGGAGACCCATGCCAAATCTTTTCAGTCTCCTGAGGGGGAAAAAGCATTGTTGTACCCTCTTCACGACTGCCTTGGTGTGTTTGTACTATGATCGTTTGTTGGTTGGTGATGTGTACACCAAGGAACCTGAAACTCTCGACCCGCTCCACTACAGCCCCGTCGATGTGAATTGGGTTGTGTTCGGCCCTCCTTTTCCTGTAGTCCACGATCATCTCCTTTGTCTTGCTCACGTTGAGGGAGAGGTTGTTATCCTGGCACCACACTGCCAGGTCTCTGACCTCCTCCCTTTAGGCTGTCTCATCATTGTCAGTGATCAGGCCTACCACCTTTGTGTCGTCACTAAACTTAATGATGGTGTTGGTTTCATGCTTGGCCACGCAGTCATTGGTGAGAACAGGAGGGGACTAAGCATTCACCCCTGAGGGGCCCCCATGTTGGGGATCAGTGTGTTATTGTCTACCCTTACCACCTGGGAGTGTCCCGTCAGGAAGTGCAGGATCCAGTTGCAGAGGGAGGTGTTTAGTCCCAGGTCTTTAGCTTAGTGATGAGCTTTGTGGGCACTATGGTGTTGAACACTGAGCTGTAGTCAATGAACTACATTCTCACATAGGTCTTACTTTTGTCCAGGTGAGGAAGGGCAGTGTGGAGTGCCACTGAGATCGCATTATCTGTGTTTCCGAGATGATTGTGTTGATGTGATACACGACCAGCCTTTCAAAGCACTTCGTGGCTACCGACATGAGTGCTACTGGGTGGTAGTCATTTAGGCAGGTTACCTTCGCTTTCTTGGGCACATGGACTATGGTGGTCTGCCTGAAACATGTTTGATTTACAGACTTGGTCAGGGAAAGGTTGAAAATGTCATTGAAGACACTTACCAGTTGGTCTGCACATGCTCTGATTACACGTCCTGCTAATCCGTCTGGCCCTGCGGCCCTGTGAATGTTGACCTGTTTAAAGATCTTGCTCACATCGGCTACGGAGAGTGTTATCACACAGTCGTCCAGAACAGCTGGTGCTTTCATGCATGCTTCAGTGTTGCTTGCCTAAAAGCAAGCATAAAAGGCATTTAACCCATCTGGTAGGCTCCTGTCACTGGGAAGCTCGCGGCTGGGCTTCCCTTTGTAGTCCGTAATAGTTTGCAAGGTCTAACACATCTGACGAGTGTCAGAGCCAGTGTAGTAGGATTCAATCTTAGTCCTGTATTGATGCTTTGCCTGTTTGACAGTTTATCTGAGGGCATAGCTGGATTTCTTATAAGCCTCCGGATTCGTGTCCTCCTCCTTGAAAGCTGCAGCTATAGCCTTTAGCTCAGAGCGGATGTTGCCTGTAATCCATGGCTTCTGGTTGGGATATGAACATACGGTCACTGTGGGGACAATGTCATCAATGCACTTACTGATGAAGCCGGTAACTGAGGTAGTATACAGTCCTGTAGCGTCCGCGTCATCTGACCACTTTCTTATTGAGTGAGTCACTGGTACTTCCTGCTTTAGTTTTTGCTTGTAAACAGGAATTAGGAGGATAGAATTATGGTCAGATTTTGCAAATGGAGGGTGAGGGAGAGCTTTGTACGCGTCTCTGTGTGTACAGTATACAGTAGGTGGTCTAGTTTTTCCCCTCTGGATGCACATGTGACATGCTGGTAGAAATGAGGTAAAACATATTTAAGTTTGCATTAAAGTCCCCGGCCACTAGGAGCGCCGCTTCTGGATGAGCATTTTCTTGTTTGCTTATGGCCTTATGTAGCTCGTTGAGTGAGGTCTTAGTGCGAGCTTCGGTTTGTGGTGGTAATTAGACGGCTATGAAAAATATAAATGAAAACTCTTGGGAGATGTGGTCTACAGCTCATTATGAAGAACTCTACCTCAGGTGAGCAAGACAGTGGCTTGCGAAAATATTCACCTCCCTTGACATTTTTCCTATTTTTCCTGCCATACAACCTGGAATTACATTTTTTGGGGGGGATTGTATCATTTGGTTTACATAACATGCCTACCACTTTGAAGATAGTTTTTATTGTGAAGAAGAACAAGAAATAAGACACAAAAAAAACAGAAAACTTGAGCGTGCATAACTACTCACCGCCCAAAATCAATACTTTGTCGAGCCACCTTTATCGGCAATTACAAAAAGTATTTTGGGGTATGTCTCTATAAGCTTGGCACATCTAGCCACTGGGATTTTTGCCAATTCTTCAAGGCAAAACTGCTTCAGCTCCTTCAAGTTGGTGTACATTAATCTTTAAGTCATACCACAGATTCTCAATTGGATTGAGGTCTGAACTTTGACAAGGCCATTCCAAGACATTTAAATGTTTCCCCTTAAACCACTCGAGTGTTGCTTTAGCAGTATTCTTAGTGTCATTGTCCTGCTGGAAGGTGAACCTCCGTCCCAGTCTCAAATCTCTGGAAGACTGAAAAAGGTTTCTCTCAAGGATTTCCTTGTATTTACTGCCATCCATCATTTCTTCAATTCTGACCAGTTTTGAGTCCCAGCTGATGAAAAACATCCCCACAGCATGATGCTGCCACCACCATGCTTCACTGTGGGGGTGGTGTTCTCAGGGTGATGGGAGATGTTGAGTTTGCGCCAGACATAGCATTTTCCTTGATGACCAAAAAGCTCAATTTTAGTCTCATCTGACCAAAGTACCTTCTTCCATATGTTTGGGGAGTCTCCCACATGTCTTTTGGCGAACACCAAACGTGTTTTCTTATCTTTGGTCTCTTTGTTGCCTCTCTGATTAATGCCCTCCTTGCCTGGTCCATGAGTTTTGGTGGGCGGCCCTCTCTTGGCAGGTTTGTTGTAGTGCCATATTTTTTCCATTTTTGAATAATGGATTTAATGGCTCCGTGGGATGTTCAAAGTTTCTGATATTTTTTTAGAACCCAACCCTGATCTGTACTTCTCCACAACTCTGTCCCTGACCTGTTTGGAGAGCTCCTGTTTTTTATTTATTTTTAATTTCACTTCACCAAGTTGGACTATTTTGTGTATGTCCATTACATGAAAAAAAAATGGATTTCAAATACAGGTTGTAATGCAACAAAATAGGAAAAAACGCCAAGAGGGGTGAATACTTTTGCGTGGCACTGTACCTGGAGACTACCTTAATATTAGACATCGCGCACCAGCTGTTATTGACAAAAAGACACCACCCCCTACCCCTCGTCTTACCAGACGTAGCTGTTCTGTCCTGTCGATGGATGGAAAACCCAACTGTAAATTATCCATGAGCTACGACTCGGTGAAACATAAGATATTACAGTTTTTAATGTCCCATTTTGTTGGATAGCCTCGAACGGAGCTCATCCAGTTTATTCTCCAGTGATTAGACGTTGGCTAATAGAACGGATGGTAGAGGTGGGTCACCGACTAAGTCTCACAAGGCACCCTGATCTCTGTCGCCTGTATTTCTTCTTTTCTTCATGCTAATGACAGGGATTTGGGCCTTGTCTGGGAGCAGCATTTTATCCTTTGCATCAGACTCATTAAAGAAAAAAAATCTTTGTCCAGTTATTGCTGTTCTGATATACAGAAGCTCTTGTCGGTCATAAGAGACGGTAGCATCAACATTACGTACAAAATGAGTTACAGACAATGGGTTAGGAGCCCGCAAAACAGCAGCCATCCCCTCCAGCGCCATTCTTCCCATCTGTATCACGTCCTGTGCATGTGTTATTTTACGCACACTTTGTTTCTATGTAGCTGCCACTCACACTCCCCCTCCCTTCATGTTTCTCTTTTTACTCACCCTCTTCTGAACCATGATAATGTAGCCTATGTCTCAGCCTCATATTTCTCCTCACAAACTTCTCTGTCTGTTGTAATGGACTTTGCAGTTGCACAAGCAGGATGCGTTGTATTAGAACAATCGGCATTTTGTGTGATGATGTAGGCTAATCTTTATGGTTGCTGCCATATCGTAGCCACTAGCTACAGTTCCTGAAAAAAGAACACCACTACTTTGCCTGTCTGCCTCCTGCTTAGCCAATGTTTGCAATGATGATGAAGACATTTAATTAAATTGCTAATTAGACTGCGTGTCTGTGTCTTGCTTTTGTTTGACATGCTGCCTAAATAGCTGCATACTAACTTCCCACTCAAGTTTTGCATTGGGGCGGAAAACAATCTGCGTTTCAACAACATACAGGCCCCTCAACATACAGGCCCCTCAACTGCTATTTTGCTTCTTAATGATCATGCAAGTACTGCACGAATATGCTACCTAGCTGTTCCACCTCGGGGCAGCCGAACGTCTAGGGTGTTGAGCGTTTATCTGGACTAGAGCTTTGCTACTCGACCCGAGCCCAACGGGCCCCGACATTATGCATGGGGCTAGGGCCGGGTAGGGTATGTTTTTCCATAAATAACTAGGGTACGGGTGGGGCTCGGGTATCACTAAATTGATCACTAACATTTTGAAGTTGTGCCATTTGCCCGTTCTTTGCTGCACAGGACAGTCATATCTGATTAAGATTACAACATGGTATCAGAAGTATCAGAAGTGAGATTACAACATGGTATCAGAAGTATCAGAAGTGAGATTACAACATGGTATCAGAAGTATCAGAAGTGAGATTACAACATGGTATCAGAAGTGAGATTACAACATGGTATCAGACGTATCAGAAGTGAGATTACAACATGGTATCAGAAGTATCAGAAGTGAGATTACAACATGGTATCAGAAGTGAGATTACAACATGGTATCAGACGTATCAGAAGTGAGATTACAACATGGTATCAGACGTATCAGAAGTGAGATTACAACATGGTATCAGGGGTATCAGAAGTGAGATTACAACATGGTATCAGAAGTGAGATTACAACATGGTATCATAAGTATCAGAAGTGAGATTACAACATGGTATCATAAGTATCAGAAGTGAGATTACAACATGGTATCAGAAGTATCAGAAGTGAGATTACAACATGGTATCATAAGTATCAGAAGTGAGATTACAACATGGTATCAGAAGTATCAGAAGTGAGATTACAACATGGTATCATAAGTATCAGAAGTGAGATTACAACATGGTATCAGAAGTATCAGAAGTGAGATTACAACATGGTATCAGAAGTATCAGAAGTGAGATTACAACATGGTATCAGAAGTATCAGAAGTGAGATTACAACATGGTATCAGAAGTATCAGAAGTGAGATTACAACATGGTATCAGAGGTATCAGAAGTGAGATTACAACATGGTATCAGAAGTATCAGAAGTGAGATTACAACATGGTATCAGAGGTATCAGAAGTGAGATTACAACATGGTATCAGAAGTGAGATTACAACATGGTATCAGAAGTGCTTCAACCTCGTCAAGTACAAGACAGGAGAGATTATTTCACAGAAAAGAATAATGTTCATTGAGTTTAGAGTGACGAAAAGTAGCTAACAGCTAACTGCTCTCTCATGTCTTGTTATTGAGCAAAGTCGCCCAAGCGGAGCTGTTGCTATGGATACTCACAGACCCAGAGCTGCCATTAGTAGATTGCATGCAGACCAGGAGCACTGAGCAGCAGCTACATTGGCAGCAGAGTGAGCTCAGCTATGTATACACATATGGAAGGAGGGGGAAGAGGCAGAGGAGCACTGAGCAGCAGCTACATTGGCAGCAGAGTGAGCTCAGCTATGTATACACATATGGAAGGAGGGGGAAGCGGCAGAGGAGCACTGAGCAGCAGCTACATTGGCAGCAGAGTGAGCTCAGCTATGTATACACATATGGAAGGAGGGGGAAGCGGCAGAGGAGCACTGAGCAGCAGCTACATTGGCAGCAGAGTGAGCTCAGCTATGTATACACATATGGAAGGAGGGGGAAGAGGCAGAGGAGCACTGAGCAGCAGCTACATTGGCAGCAGAGTGAGCTCAGCTATGTATACACATATGGAAGGAGGGGGAAGAGGCAGAGGAGCACTGAGCAGCAGCTACATTGGCAGCAGAGTGAGCTCAGCTATGTATACACATATGGAAGGAGGGGGAAGAGGCAGAGGAGCACTGAGCAGCAGCTACATTGGCAGCAGAGTGAGCTCAGCTATGTATACACATATGGAAGGAGGGGGAAGAGGCAGAGGAGCACTGAGCAGCAGCTACATTGGCAGCAGAGTGAGCTCAGCTATGTATACACATATGGAAGGAGGGGGAAGAGGCAGAGGAGCACTGAGCAGCAGCTACATTGGCAGCAGAGTGATCTCAGCTATGTATACACATATGGAAGGAGGGGGAAGAGGCAGAGGAGCACTGAGCAGCAGCTACATTGGCAGCAGAGTGAGCTCAGCTATGTATACACATATGGAAGGAGGGGGAAGAGGCAGAGGAGCACTGAGCAGCAGCTACATTGGCAGCAGAGTGAGCTCAGCTATGTATACACATATGGAAGGAGGGGGAAGCGATTGCGAAGTTATCAGCAGCTACATAAAATAAAAATCTTGCACATGCGCAGAAGCTCCTGTATCTTTAGCTATGGAAAAAAATATTACTAGCTTATATAATGAGATTCCTAACGACTGTGACCAATTCCCCATCAACATAAAACTGAGGTTCAGTTAAAGTTGTTGCGTAATGGAACATTTGTGAAGCCTGATAATCCAGTGCCCTAATCAAAGGTAAACACCAGGTAATGTGTGAACATTGGAGCAGACACTGTTTCCTCCATTTAACCCATAAGAGTCTAAACTCTGTCTAAGCCGAGGGGGGTTCTACAAAAGAAAGTTTGTTCTGACGTGTCTGTCCTCTTATTTTTGGCACTAAACAGTCTCCATATACAGTACCTTCGGGAAAGTATTCAGACCCTTAGACTTTTCCACATTTTGTTACGTTACAGCTTTATTTTCTAAAATGTATTACAAAGTTTTCCCCCCCTCGTCAATCTACACACAATACCCCATAATGACATCACAATACCCCATAATGACATCACAATACCCCATAATGACATCACAATACCCCATAATGACAAAGCAAAAACACATTTACATATGTATTCAGACCCTTCACTCAGTGCTTTGTTGAAGCACCTTTGGCAGCAATTACAGCCTCGAGTCTTCTTGGGTATGACGCTACAAGCTTGGCACACCTGTATTTGGGGAGTTCCTCCCATTCTTCTCTGCAGATCCTCTCAAGATCTGTCAGGTTGGATGGGGAGTGTTGCAGCACAGCTATTTTCAGGTCTCTCCAGAGACGTTCGATCGGGTTCGAGTCCATGCTCTGCCTGGGCCACTCAAGGACATTCAGAGACGTTCGATCGGGTTCGAGTCCAGGCTCTGCCTGGGCCACTCAAGGACATTCAGAGACGTTCGATCGGGTTCGAGTCCAGGTTCTGCCTGGGCCACTCAAGGACATTCAGAGACGTTCTGGGTTCCCATGCTCTGCCTGGGCCACTCAAGGACATTCAGAGACGTTCGATCGGGTTCGAGTCCATGCTCTGCCTGGGCCACTCAAGGACATACAGAGACGTTCGATCGGGTTCGAGTCCATGCTCTGCCTGGGCCACTCAAGGACATACAGAGACGTTCGATCGGGTTCGAGTCCATGCTCTGCCTGGGCCACTCAAGGACATTCAGAGACGTTCGATCGGGTTCGATTCCATGCTCTGCCTGGGCCACTCAAGGACATTCAGAGACGTTCGATCGGGTTCGAGTCCAGGCTCTGCCTGGGCCACTCAAGGACATTCAGAGACGTTCGATCGGGTTCAAGTCCATGCTCTGCCTGGGCCACTCAAGGACATTCAGAGACTTGTCCCGAAGCCATCTTTTATTATGCTAATTAGATGTCCACGAGGGCGAGGACATCGCCCTTATTAAACTGCAATATCCTGACAAACAGTGTTCGACTGGCGCTTAATACTGAATACACTGTCTCACTCTAATACAGAGAGTTTAGGGATTTAGGAAATAGAAAAGTAGGTGGAAGCACTGTCAAGTCCACTGCTGTGGCACTTTAACAATACAGTGCATGAATAAATGACATGGTGTAGTGTTCTTTGTCAGAGTATCTGACAGACAGATGGTATGTCTAGATATACCATAGTCCTATTGTTAAGAGATAAAGGACTATTCCTAAAACCAGTGGGTTGAAGAGGGTCAAGACAATTCTTTCCTTTGTCTGGTATGCTCTTTTCTCTCTCCCCTGATGGCTCTACCCATTTGGCCCCTCTATCATGTGAATGCAGTGTGCTATAATTACCAAACAAAGAGGACAAGGTTTACACTCTGTTACACTGTCCTCTCACATACTGTCAACTCAGCCAGACACACAGGGGAAGACACAACAGCCTCCCACTCCTCCTCACGCACACACGCTTTCTCATTAATATATTCACACATAATTGATATGCACATACATGCAAGTATAAAATATGTACACACACACACACGCACTCACACGCACACACACACACACACACACACACACACACACACACACACACACACACACACACACACACACACACACACACACACACACACACACACACACACACGCACAAAGAGCGAGAAAGGTCTCAAGTAGCAGCTGGTTATACAAAGACAGCAGGATGCCAAGACGCACAGAAAGGATTGTAGACAAAAGAGAGATTTCTAGTGCTTATGGCCTTGATATGCACCACATAATTACAATGAATGTGTCTGTGTACATTAAGTAGCTTCACATCTGGGAAACGCTTCTTCCACTTACTCTCGCCTTATGCCCTTGGGGGAATCTTTGCCGTCGGTCCAAACAATTAGCCAAGCAAGGGAAGTTGTCAACGTAAGCCCCTCAGCACTCATTTGTGATCGAGTTTTGCAATTCTGTTCACTCTGGGGCCTGAAACGCCCCGTAATTCAATTCAAGATGACTGTACATCCGCAAAGAAAATTCAGCCAAAACTCAAAACCAACATCAATATGGAGAAGTCAACATAGAAGTGTAAGTAAAATCGCATATAAATAAGTTAGAAATTGTGCTACTACTGCACATGACGGCACAAACCTAATTGTAAAATTAATGATGTTTTTGTTTGTTTATCTTTTGGAAAATTAACTTGCGCATACAACTTTCCCTGACATCACACTTATATATTGTAATTTTTGTATATACCTGATATCGCCGGACGGCTAGCATTTAATGTCTGCGGATGCATTGTCTTCTAGCCAAGATATGAAATGCAATCATAATTGACTGACATAACCGTGGGACGAACGAGTGGCAAAATTGCGGGCAAGGGCGGTCCATTTAAAATTGAATCATTCTTCCCTCGCCCAAGTGTCCCCTTAATTTGAGGGCTGAGGGGAGAGGGTGTGTCTTTTACGTGTTTGGAATGCAGCCCCTTTCTTGCCATTAGCAAGTTGTTGGTTGTGTACCACCCTATTTGTCTTCAGTCACACAGAGTGCCTTCAAACCTCTGTTGTGTTTATAGTTCACGATGATTTAAGTTAAACAGTGGTGCAGGCTCTGTTTAAACGTTTACACAGGCTGCGTTTTGGTAACAAATAGTGCATTTAAATCTCAGTCTGACAAAATAAATCCAAGTCATGAATTCTGAGAGCGGCTCCGCTTGGCAGCCGATCAGAAAGAGCACCTCTATGGCTGTGTTTGCCAACTCTAGCGACAGGCATATCAGTGCTCGACAGACACACACCAGGGTGTCCTGTTTGCCTTGGCATGAGAGTATCAGCACGTAATCTCCTCGATAACAAGACCATTCTCTCAAATAAAACGCTGAAAAAGCTAATTGGTAGTTATCAAATGCCGTAATTAACCCCCTATAGTCGATTGATGCACCGGTGCGTCAATCTAAGTAACATAATAAAAAAATCCCCATCAAAATCTGTCAATTTGCTCCCGAGTGGCGCAGTGGTCTAAAGGCACTGGATCTCAGTGCTAGAGGCGTCACTACAGACCCTGGTTCAGCGGTCTAAAGACACTGGATCTCAGTGCTAGAGGCGTCACTACAGACCCTGGTTCAGCGGTCTAAAGATACTGGATCTCAGTGCTAGAGGCGTCACTACAGACCCTGGTTCAGCGGTCTTATAAACTTAACGGAACTTATAAAGTATGTTCTTATTTTGTGCCAACCCTTCAGCCCCCATGGCTTTCGCCAGAGCTCTAACATGCATTTAGCCGTGTCCTGGAAACAGGACTATCAGCTTTGATTGAATATGGCTAACTTAGGGTAGCTCCGTTCATTTGCTGACACACTACTGGTGGTTACGCCATTATTTTCCCTTACATGTTTGGGCTGAGTTCTATTGTCTCAATACTGACTTTACACAGTCATACCCGCCCCAACAAAACCCCAGAAGAATGCCATAAAAGCAGTGAGAGGCACCGCTAGGTTAATTAATGAAGCCTGTAGCAGTAAAAGTGCCCATATTGTGCCGTAAAGCCCTGTGAAAGGAGCTCATGATAAGCACTCAGGAATGGGTGAAGCTCACATTGGAAGTCAACCTGTCCAAGTCGACTGCTTTTCATTCAAATCTGAGAGAAAAGAGTGGGAAAAGAAGGAGGGTGGGGAAATAAGAAGGTAATAGGTCAAAATTGAAGGCTACACATTAAAGCAGGGCTCTCCTGTTCCTGGAGAGCTACCGTCCTGGAAGGTTTTTGCTCCAACCCCAATCTAGCGCACCTGATTCCAATAATTAGCTGGTTGATAAGTTGAATCAGGTTAGTTACAACTGGGGTTGGTGTAAAAACCTACAGAAGGGTAACTCTCCAGGAAAAGGGTTAGGGAGCCGTACGTTAAAAGGAGAGGAGGGAGAAAGAAACAAAAGAGAGATGACTGAGAGGAGAGAAAGATGGGTGGAGTGAGGGGAAAAGACTGAGCACCACATAGCGTGCCAAAGCCTTTCTCTACTCATCTGCTTCTGGCTCTAAACAACGTTGGTGGGGAACGCCAAAGGATTTGATCATGGCAAAGGTATAAAACACCAGGAGAGAACAGCATGGGGTGGCTCTCTACTAACCATGGTATTTTAGTTTATGGGCGTGTCTGTTCAACATTGTCATAAGTAGATGCTGCTGCAGAATAAAACCAATAGGCCTATATGGGATAACCAATAGGATAGGGGTAGAGATAGAAAACAGTATTGGACCTTATGATTACTGGGATAAACTCATTAGCATAGTTTTAATTTATCCTGGATCGTGGCTCTCCAACTCTATCCGTACCGAGCTACCCTCCTGTACATTTCCACTGCAACCCCCAGCAGTAAGTAACCTGATTCAGCTCCTCAACCAAATCAAATCTTATTTGTCACATGCACAGAATACCACTGGTGTAGACTTCATGAAATGCTTGTTAACGAGACCTTCCCAACAACGCAGAGTAAAAAAATAATAATAGTAACACGAGGAATCAAATAAAATACACAAGAATAGAGCTATATACAGGAAGCACAACCTTCAATGTTATGTCATAATTAAAGTAAAATTCAGGCAACTTAGTTCGCAACGAGCCAGGCGGCCCAAACTGCTGCATATACCCTGACTCTGCGTTCGTTTGGCGAAGTTGGCTGTCTTTGTTAGGAAGAAATGGTCTTCACACAGTTCGCAATGAGCCAGACGGCCCAAACTGCTGCGTATACCCTGACTCTGTTGCACAGAACGCAAGAGAAGTGACACAATTTCCCTAGTTAAAAGAAATTCATGTTTTTGTCACTTCTAGGTTAGACTACGGCAATGCTCTACTTTCCGGCTACCCGGATAAAGCACTAAATAAACTTCAGTTAGTGCTAAATACGGCTGCTAGAATCCTGACTAGAACCAACATTTATTATCATATTACTCCAGTGCTAGCCTCTCTACACTGGCTTCCTGTCAAGGCAAGGGCTGATTTCAAGGTTTTACTGCTAACCTACAAAGCATTACATGGGCAGGCTCCTACCTATCTCTCTGATTTGGTCCTACCGTACATACCTACACGTATGCTACGGTCACAAGACGCAGGCCTCCTAATTGTCCCTAGAATTTCTAAGCAAACAGCAGGAGGCAGAGCTTTCTCCTATAGAGCTCCATTTTTATGGAATGGTCTGCCTACCCATGTAAGAGACGCAAACTCGGTCTCAACCTTTAAGTCTTTACTGAAGACTCATCTCTTCAGTGGGTCATATGATTGAGTGTAGTCTGGCCCAGGAGTGGGAAGGTGAACGGAAAGGCTCTGAGGTGAACGGAAAGGCTCTGGAGCAACGAACCGCCCTTGCTGTCTCTGCCTGGCCAGTTCCCCTCTTTCCACTGGGATTCTCTGCCTCTAACCCTATTACAGGGGCTGAGTCACTGGCTTACTGGGGCTCTTTCATACCGTCCCTGGGAGGGGTGCGTCACTTGAGTGGGTTGAGTCACTGATGTGATCTTCCTGTCTGGGTTGGCGCCCCCCTTGGGTTGTGCCGTGGTGAGATCTTTGTGGGCTATACTCGGCCTTGTCTCAGGATGGTAAGTTGGTGGTTGAAGATATCCCTCTAGTGGTGTGGGGGCTGTGCTTTGGCAAAGTGGGTGGGGTTATATCCTTCCTGTTTGGCCCTGTCCGGAGGTGTCCTCGGATGGGGCCACAGTGTCTCCTGACCCCTCCTGTCTCAGCCTCCAGTGTTTATGCTGCAGTAGTTTATGTGTCGGGGGGCTAGGGTCAGTTTGTTATATCTGGAGTACTCCTGTCCTATTCGGTGTCCTGTGTGAATTTAAGTGTGCTCTCTCTAATTCTCTCTTTCTCTCTTTCTTTCTCTCTCTCGGAGGACCTGAGCCCTAGGACCATGCCTCAGGACTACCTGACATGATGACTCCTTGCTGTCCCCAGTCCCCAGTCCACCTGGCCGTGCTGCTGCTCCAGTTTCAACTGTTCTGCCTCATTTATGAACATTTGAACATCTTGGCCATGTTATGTTATAATCTCCACCCGGCACAGCCAGAAGAGGACTGGCCACCCCACATAGCCTGGTTCCTCTCTAGGTTTCTTCCTAGGTTTTGGCCTTTCTAGGGAGTTTTTCCTAGCCACCGTGCTTCTACACCTGCAATGCTTGCTGTTTGGGGTTTTAGGCTGGGTTTCTGTACAGCACTTTGATGTTAGCAGGCAATATTAACTAAATATTTAAAAATATATACTTGTGTATTGATTTTAAGAACGCCGTTGTTTATGGTTACATTGGTGCAACGACCGTGCTTTTTTTCGCGAATGAGCTTGTTAAATCACCCGTTTGGCGAAGTAGGCTGCGATTCAATCATAAAGTAACAGGCACCGCATAGATTATATGCAACGCAGGACAAGCTAGATAAACTAGTAATATCATCAACCATGTGTAGTTAACTAGTGATTATGTTAAGATTGTTTTTTTATAAGATAAATGTAATGCTAGCTAGCACCTTACCTTGGCTCCTTGTTGCACTGCATAACAGGTAGTCAGCCTGCCATGCAGTCTCCTCGTGGTGTGCAATGTAATCGGCCATGATCGATGTCCAAAAATGAAAATTACCAATTGTTATGAAAACTTGAGATCGGTCCTAATTAATCGGCCATTCCGATTAATCAGTCGACCTCTAGAGGAAACATATGAATTGGCTACAGTAGGCTACTAAATAAACTTCCCAGTGGCACACTGACTCACCCAATGATGAAGATGGAGCGAATAGGCTACTCACCGGCGATGGCCGATGCGCTCGTTGTGGCAATAGCCTAGATAAACTACATTTGCTTTCCAAACTGTACGTTTTTCCCGTGACTGTATTTAGAAATTTGCGAAAGGCAAAATGACAGCCTCAACAAACAATAGAAATATAATCCATAGATGGCCGTTTCCTTTCAAAAACGGACTGGGAGCCATTGCTAGTGTACCCATGAATTTAACAGTCAAATTGCCACATTACGAGGTTTCAATCCCTTCAGATTACATGTCTACGGCTACAACGCAACAAATTGTTCTCTACATTTGTCTAGCATGCTTGCCAAATTGTGGCCTTCTGGACTGTATGCATACCGGTAACTCTCAAAATACAGGAAACACTTGAGTAAATGACGGATACAATGTACAGTGCCTTCAGAAATGATTCACACCCCTTGACTTTTTCCACATGTTGTTGTGTTACAGCCTACACACATTACCCCTTAGTGTCAAAGTGGAATTATGTTTGTAGCAATAAAAAATAAAAAAGCTGAAATGTCTTGAGTAAATAAGTATTCAACCCCTCTGATAAGCCTAAATACATTCAGGAGTAAAAATGTGCTTAACAAGTCACAAAATAAGTTGCATGTACTCAGTCTGTGTGCAATATTGACTATTTTTTTTTGAATGACAACCTCATCATACAATTATCTGTAAGGTCCCTCAGACAACCAGTGAAATTCAAACACAGATCCAACCACAAAGACCAGGGAGGTTTTCCAATGCCTCGCAAAGAAGGGCACCTAGATAGGTAAATACACAGACATTGAATATCCCTTTGAGCTAAAAGTTATTAATTACACTTTGGATGGTGTATCAATACACTCAGTCACAACAGAGATACATGTGTCCTTCCTACTGTAACTCAGTTGACGCAGAGGAAGGAAACTGCTCAGGGATTTCACCATGAGGCCAATGGTGACTTCAAAACAGTTAGAGTTTAATGGCTGTGATAGGATGGATCAACTACATTCTAGTCACTCCACAACACTAACCTAAATGACAGAGTGAAAAGAAGGAAGACTGTACAGAATAAAAAATATTCAAAAACATGCATCCTGTTTGCAACAAGGCACTAAAGTAAAACTGCAAAAAATATGGCAAAGAAAGTAATACAAAGCGTTATGTTTGGGGAAAATCCAACACAACATATCACTGAGTACCACGCTTTTTAAGCATGGTGGTGGCTGCATCATGTTATGGGAATGCTTGTCATGGAAAGGGAATTTTTTGGGATAAAAAGAAACAGAATAGAGCTAAGCACAGGCAAAATCCAGTTTCAGCAGGAGAATAACCTAAAACACAAGGCCAAATACATACTGGAGTTGCTTACCAAGATGACACTAAATGTTCCTGAGTGGCCTTACAGTTACAGTTTTGACTTAATTCAGCTTGAAAATCTATGGCAAGACTTGAAAATGGCTGTCAGAGCTTGAAGAATTTAAATAATAATAATGCGCAAATACTGTACAATCCAGCTGTGAAAAGTTCTTAGAAACTTACCCAAAAAGAAAAACAACTATGTTTGCCAAAGGTGATTCCAACATGTATTGACTCAGGGGTGTGAATACTTATGTAAATGAGATATTTCTGATTTTCATTTTTATTAAATTAGCAAAGATGTCTAAAAAAAATGATCCGTCATTATGGGGTATTGTGTGTAGATATAATCCATTTTGAATTCAGACTGTATGTACCTCAACATAATGTGGAATAAGTCAAGGGGTATGAATACTTTCTGAAGGCCCTGTATATGTTATGGTGTGGGGTGCATTTTCCTGGCATGGTTTAGGTCCACTCATTGGCGTATTGGATCTGTTCTGATGGCTCGTGGTGACCCAACACCCTATTAAGACTCTTTATGTTGGTGTTTTCTTTTCTTTTAGCAGTTACTTGTATGTGCTTGTGATAAAACTTAAAGCTGCAATATGTAACTTTTTGGGCAACCTGACCAAATTCACATAAAATGTGAGTTATAGATATGTTATTCTCATTGAAATCAAGTCTAAATCGGTTCTCTGTGCGCTATTTCTAGGCTTCCCGTTGTTAAGTTTCGTTTTTGCATCTTCAACTTTCGGTTTTGTACACCAGCTTCAAACAGCTGAAAATACTATCTTTTTACTTACAAAATGTTTTATCTCTGCCTCTGGCCCCCTATTGGCTTGGGCCCAGGGCGTTGAGCCCATGTAAACCCCAGCATTAATCCAGACTTGCAAACAGCCACATGCGATTTCAATTTGCATCAATGAGAAAGGATTTCAAATTTGCATCAGTGCATCAGTCCTCCAATTTCAGTTTAACTTTTAGCCAAATGTCAAGAATCCAGACAGACTACAAATGACTAGGTTAGCATGTACACTGTATAACTTGGCATATGGTTATGACGAATGGCCAAAAGTTGAATTAAATGCATGGGGATTTCCACAACTGGAAGGGAATTGAACTTGAACAGAAAACGCTGAGAGGTCAGTGGGTGTTAACCATCAGCATTTTTGTTTTTCTCTTGTCTATCTCTGAGGTAAAATAACATTCAGTCATTTACTGTGGAATGTCAGAAATGCTCAACCAAAATGTTTAATTGAAATGTTTTGTAATTGTTTCCCACAATGATGTTTGAGGAATTCAGAGATTAGAGCTTAGTTCCAGCAGTGGGTGATGCCCTACTGGCCACAGTGTATTTGTGTAATCTCATAGGAAATACCTTCATAGTACTCATGCTTTACGTCTCAGATTTCAACAATTCCTTTTTGTATCCCGCAGAATCCTTTTTCGATTTGAAAATAAAGCCCCTCTTCGGTAAATGGGTAGCTGAGGAAAAGGGGAGCAATAGGTGCAACTCAACTGAAAGCGGAAACCAATGCCTATAAAATACATTCTGAATCAATGGTGTCAATAAATGGCAGTTTTGTGATGAACTGTGAAAACAAATACAGAATGTTCCTGTCAGCACAGTCTAGTAACTGTCAAATTGGCAGCTATCTGAAAAAGCATCCAACTCCATCCATCCAAAAACAAAATAGAACTGCAAACCCCAAAATCAATGCTGTTCAGCATCTCACACGAAAAAGTGGAACTTTTACTTTGAAGCCAAGTGTGAATTAGCCTATACGAGCAAATGTGAGGTAGTTAGATAAAACACCTGTTTTGACAGGCCCACTGTCTGATCCTGGTCTGACTGAGCCCCAGACACAAAGAGAAAAAAAACAAATCCCTTCTTTCAGCGATTGTCTTTCCTCCGAGTTGCTGTGCCACAAACTGCTTTGTGTGAGCATGACAGAAATCTGCATAAGGACAATAGCTCCCAATGCCCTGCTTCTAAAGGGTCTGAGAAGTCCCCCTCTCTGTAACTCCCAAAAAAGCGACCCGTTTTAGATCCCCCACCCCTCCTTAAGAATGTCCCAAGGAGTGAGAATGCTTCCGGGTTGCTATAGTGACACCCTATGAATTGCCAAAGCCTCACAGCCTCCAAATTCCCCCTTTGCCCCTTTCTCCAAGGGTGAACCACTTTGGGTCTAGTGGGAGATAGAAACCTCCCCCACAGTTTCTTTAGGCGGGACGGCCAGGTTAACCAATACTTGCACAGGGGTATTCCAGATAGTTTAAAAAGGGTCATTAACTACAGTTAAAAAAAGGTTGTCTGTAAGTTGTTTCGCCATAGAAAGCTCCATAAATATAAGGTGAGTCACGTCCTAAAATTAGAGGATGCAACGAATCAAGGAAATGCAACAAAGATTCTCCCCCAATCACCAACTGTCAACACTTGAGGCACTTGAAGTCACGATGATGTCATCCTTCCTATGTGCTAAGTCTGGCATGCTGTAGTGTGTGATGCTATCCCGTAGTACCATTCACTACAATAAAAGTCTAGGATTTGACTAAAACTTGCTCAAATAAAGTAGGCCTTTTCCCGAGGGAATGGGAATGCCTCAAAGAAAACTTTGGAAATTGTAATTGTAACGAGAGAGTGATCTGAGAATATTTAGTGGGCTTAGCGGAAGCTTTGGAGGATTATCATGACAGTTTTTGTGGTTAGGAAGTGACACATCGGCCTCTTACATTGGCCATCACCATTATCATGTAAAATCACTCCAACCCGGGAATAGCTTACAAGTTGAACATTGTAAGGAAAATATTTATACCTCCATGCATATTCTAAATCATATGTAATATTTCATTTAATAAAGGTGCAATATAAATATATCCTTCTGCAATTCAATTGACATGAACTAAACTTAGGTTGAAACAGTATGGTCCCAAAAGCTTTGTCAATCCAACACCCCACTCTTATTTTATAAAATGACAGAATAGTTCAATAACATCAAGCTAAACATTGAACTATTTGGCTCCCCATTGGAATGCAGATCTGATTATAGCGAATTCCCTCCACGCCACTCTCTCCCCATGCTTAACTGAGAGGGCATTTTGGGACTAACAAAGTTAAGGGAGAACACACCAAAACCACAAGCTTTTATTTAACTAGGCAAGTCGGTTAAGAACAAATTCTTATTTACAATGACGGCCTACCCTGGTCACAGCCAGATGTGACACAGCCTTGTTTCGAACCAGGGATTGTAGTGATGCCTCTTGCGCTGAGATGCCTTAGACTGCTGCTCCACACGGGAGCACTGAGCATGTTTGTGACACAACTCATCCAGGTGGCCGTAAATTTAGTAAGCATGAATGGAAAATATGTGACTGAATGTTTTGGCATTCAAATAAAATACAAATATTTGTCACATGTGCCGAATACAAGCCCTTAACCAACGATGCAGTTTAAGAAAAAAAGTGTTTACGAAAATAAACTGAAGTTAAAAAATGAAGAAAAAAAACATATATTTTTAAAATAAATATGACAAATAGAAAATAACTAATAATTAAGGTGCAACAATAAAATAACAGCAGTGAGGCTATATACAGGGGGTACAGTACAGAGTCAATGTGCGGGGGCACCGGTTAGTTTAGGTAATTGAGGTAATATGTACATGTAGGTAGAGGTGAAGTGACTATGCATGGGTAGTAAACAGAGAGTAGCAGCAGCGTTAAAATGGGGGTGGGGACAATGAAAATAGTCCAGGTAGACATTTGATTAGCTGTTCAGGAGTCTTATGGCTTGGGGGTAGAAGCTGCTAAGAAGTCTTTTGGACCTAGACTTGGCACTCCAGGACCGCGTTCCGTGCGGTAGCAGAGAAAACAATCTATGACTGGCTGGAGTCTATTACAATTTTTAGGGCCTTCCACTTACACCGTCTGGTATAGAGGTCCTGGATGGCAGGAAGCTTGGCCTGGACTAATGTACTGGGCCGTACGCACTACACTTGTTGCATTCGGCGCAAGTGACAAATAACATTTGATTTGGTTTGGTTTTGATGCAGCCGATGGTGCCGTTGTGGAGCTTTTTGAGTATCTGAGGACCCATGCCAAATCTTTTCAGTCTCCTGAGGAGGAATAGGCATTGTCGTGCCCTCTTCATGACTGTCTTGGTGTGTTTGGACCATGATAGTTTGTTGGTGATGTGGACACCAAGGAATTTGAAGCTCTCAACCTGCTCCACTACAGCCCCGTCTATGAGCATGGGGGCGTGCTCGGTCCTCCATTTTCTATAGTCCACAATCATCTCCTTTGTCCATAGCTTAGTGATGAGCTTTGGGTGCAATAGGGTGTTGAATGCTGAGCTGTAGTCAATGAATAGCATTCTCACATAGGTGTTCCTTTTGTCCAGGTAGGAAAGGGCAGTGTGAAGTGCAATAGAGATTGCATCATCTGTGGATCTGTTGGGGCGGTATGCAAATTGGTGTGGGACTAAGGTTTCTGGGCTAATGGTGTTAATGTGAGCCATGACTAGCCTTTCAAAGCACTTCATGGCTACAGACGTCAGTGAAACGGGTCGGTAGTCATTTAAGCAGGTTACCATGGTGTTCTTGGGCAGAGGGACTATGGTGGTCTGCTTGAAACATGTTGGTATTACAGACTTATTCATGGACAGGTTGAAAATGTCAGTGAAGACACTTGCCCAGTTGGTCAGCGCATTCTTGGAGTACACGTCCTGGTAATCCATCTGGCCCTACGGCCTTGTGAATGTTGACCTGTTTAAAGGTCTTACTCACATCGGCTACGGAGAGCGGGATCACACATTCATCTGGAACAGCTGATGATGCTTCAGTGTTGCGAGCTTAGAAGTTATTTAGCTCATCTGGTAGGCTTGTTTCACTGGAAACTTGACCTTTGTAGTCAATAATAGTTTGCAAGCCCTGCCCCATCCGACGAGCTTCGGAGCCAGTGTAGTGTATTATTCAATCTTAGTCCTGTATTGACGCTTTGCTTGTTTTTTGGTTCGTCGGAAGGCATAGCGGGATTTCTCATAAGCGTCCCAGTTAGAGTCCCGCTCCTTGAAAGCGGAAGCTCTACCATTTTTAGCTCAGTGTGGATGTTGCCTGTAATCCATGGCTTCTGGTTGGAGTATGTACGTACGGTCACTGTGGGGACGACGTCATCGATTAACTTCTCGATGAAGCCAGTGACTGAGGTGGTATACTCCAATGCCATACGCAATGCCATCGGAAGAATCCCGGGAATATATTCCAGTCTGTGCTAGCAAAACAGTCCTGTAGCTTCGTATCTGCATCATCTGACCACTTCCTTATTGAGCGAGTCACTGGTACTTCCTGCTTTAGTTTTTCTTGTAAGCGGGAATCAACAGGATAGAGTTATGGTCAGATTGGACAAATGGAGGACGAGGGAGAGGTTTGTATGTGTCTGTGTGTGGATTAAAGGTGGTATAAAGTTTTTTTTCCTCTGGTTGCACATTTACCTGGGGAAAATTTGGTAAAACGGATTTAAGTTTCCCTTCATTAAAGCCCTCGGCCACTAGGAGTGCCACCCTTGGATGAGCATTTTCTTGTTTGCTTATGGCCTTATACAGCTCGATGAGTGCGGTCTTAGTGCCAGCATCGGTTTGGGATGGTAGATAGACAGCTATGAAAAATATAGATGAAAATTCTCTTGGTAAATAGTGTGGTCTCCAGCTTCTCATGAGATCCTTTAACTCGGGTGAGCAAAACCTTGAGACTTCCTTAATATTAGATTTCGGTGAAACACAAGATATTACAGATTTTAATGTCCAGTTGGTAGGATAGTTTTGATCAGAGCTCATCCATTTTGTTATCCAATGATTGCACGTTGGCTGATGGTATGGGGCCACAGTGTCTCCTGACCCCTCCTGTCTCAGCCTCCAGTATTTATGCTGCAGTAGCTTATGTGTCGGGGGGCTAGGGTCAGTCTGTTATATCTGGAGTACTTCTCCTGTCTTATCCGGTGTCCTGTGTGAATTTAAGTATGCTCTCTCTAATTCTCTCTTTCTTTCTCTCTCTCGGAGGACCTGAGCCCTAGGACCATGCCTCATGGCTACCTGGCATGTTAACTCCTTGCTGTCCCCAGTCCACCTGGCCGTACTGCTGCTCCAGTTTCAACTGTTCTGCCTGCGGCTATGGAACCCTGACCTGTTCACCGGACGTGCTGTTTTCAACTCTCTAGAGACAGCAGGAGCGGTAGAGATACTCTTAATGATCGACAACTACTGTGATTATTATTATTTGACCATGCTGGGCATTTATGAACATTTGAACATCTTGGCCATGTTCTGTTATAATCTCCACCCGGCACAGTCAGAAGAGGACTGGCCACCCCTCATAGCCTGGTTCCTCTCTAGGTTTCTTCCTTTTGGCCTTTATAGGGAGTTTTTCCTAGCCACTGTGCTTCTACACCTGCAATGCTTCCTGTTTGGGGTTTTAGGCTGGGTTTCTGTACAGCACTTTGAGATATCAGCTGATGTAAGAAGGGCTATATAAATAAATGTGATTTGGTAGAGGGGGATTACTCGCTCGCAGTCGGATCCTTACACCCCGACCTATGCCCCCGATATCTCCATCTCTTCTTTATGCAAATGACTGGGATTTGTTTCTTGTCTGAAGTAAATCCTTGAGGGTCCGACTCGAAATAAAAACTATTCGTCCAGTACGAGGTGAGTAATCACTGAAGCTCTTTTCAGTCATAAGAGACTGCGGCAGAAATATTATGTACGTTACAAGTGACAAATAACGCAAAAACATCACACCCAATAGCACAATTGGTTAGGAGCCCATAAAACGGCATCTATCTTCTCCGGCGCCATCAGGATTTCACATGTATCTTTAATCGGTAACTATGTATATCATATGTCATACATTACACATCTAAAATGAATCATAAACAAATGTCATTATAGCTACAACAAGCAAGCTTTGAAATCTGAATGCTCTGAATACAATATATTTCACATTAAACAAGTCCAGTTAGTTCTGAGTATGTGACTGAGTCTCTTATTCACACACTCATTAAGCTTAAGCCAATATGTCATGTATATGTTGTGCTTGTAGATGTGTAATGTAGTCTATGCTTGATGATATAGGCCTACAGTCCCAGGTTTTTTTTCTGGATCAAAAAGGGTCTTAGGTGGTTGACGTAGCAGCCGCCAGTCGTTGGCGCAGCTACATTTGAGACTCTCTCATCTTGGCATTGTATAATTTTGGGGGGGAATTTTTAAGCCAATTTCTTGCAATTCTACACATTTGTGAGTAGTTTCAGGAAACTAGGCCTATGTCACTCGTCACTATTTTACAGGAGAGGCAAATTTACATCATCATAAATGTTTTATCAAAATGTGTTTTTTTGGCTTCTGGAACATGAACTTTCATGTGTCTTAATAATAAACGTGTATGCCATCTGTAAATACAAATACAATTGTTAAATTATGAGCCTAGTTGGTTAAGCCAGAGAAAAAGACTGGAACTGTCCCGCTACGCATGATTGGCTGATGGATTGGATGGGCTGGACATGCCGAGAGATGAGTTCAGATTGTTCTGCCATGTAGCATGCTTCTGTCTTTAACATGAGCTGCTCAGTATGTATAGGTAATCCTTTCTAATGCAGATTTTTTTTAAAGATATCACGAAGAACTGCAACAAAGAAGTTGAAATGCCCAGTGGAAGCGGAGTATGATAGCTAAGGAGCTGGAGAAAATTCTGGCGTTTGATTGCAAACATTACACGGAGGGAGTCAAAAAGAGAACGCCTGCCTCTGGATTACATCTTTAAACTAAGTGCAACCATGCAGCATGCCATCAGTGACAGAGAGGGAGAAGCGTTTATCAATGTACAGTCGTGGCCAAAAGCTTTGAGAATGACACACATTAATTTCCACAACATTTGCTGCTTCAGTGTCTTTAGATATTTTTGTCAGATGTTACTATGGAATACGGACGTACAATTACAAGCATTTCAAAAGTGTCAAAGGCTTTTATTGACATGTACATGAAGTTGATGCAAAGAGTCAATATTTGCAGTGTTGACCCTTTTTTTTCAAGACATCTGCAATCCGCCCTGGCATTCTGTCAATTAACTTCTGGGCCACATCCTGACTGATGGCAGACCATTCTTGCATAATCAATGCTTGGAGTTTGTCAGAATTTGTGGGATTTTGTTTGTCCACCCGCCTCTTGAGGATTGACCACAAGTTCTCAATGGGATTAAGGTCTGGGGAGTTTCCTGGCCATGGACCCAAAATATCAATGTTTTGTTCCCCGACCCAATTAGTTATCACTTTTGCCTTATGGCAAGGTGCTCCATCATGCTGTAAAAGGCATTGTTTGTCACCAAACTGTTCCTGGATGGTTGGGTGAAGTTGCTCTCGGAGGATGTGTTGGTACCATTCTTTATTCATAGCTGTGTTCTTAGGCAAAATTGTGAGTGAGCCCACTCCCTTGTCTGAGAAGCAACCCCACACATGAAAGGTCTCAGGATGCTTTACTGTTGGTGTTACACAGTACTGATGGTAGCGCTCACCTCGTCTTCTTCGGACAAGTTTTTTCCCGGATGCCCCAAACAAGCGGAAAGGGGATTCATCAGAGAAAATGACTTTACCCCAGTCCTCAGCAGTCCAATCCCTGTACCTCTTGCAGAACATCAGTCTGTCCCTGATGTTTTTCCTGGAGAGAAGTGGCTTCTTTGCTGCCCTTCTTGACACCAGGCCATCCTCCAAAAGTCTTTGCCTCACTGTGCGTGCAGATGCACTCACACCTGCCTGCTGCCATTCCTGAGCAAGCTCTGTACTGGTGGTGCCCCGATCCCGCAGCTGAATCAACTTTATAAGATGGTCCTGGCGCTTGCTGGACTTTCTTGGGCGCCCTGAAGCCTTCTTCACAACAATTGAACCGCTCTCTTTGAAGTTCTGGATGATCCGGAAAATGGTTGATTTAGGTGCAATCTTACTGGCAGCAATATCCTTGCCTGTGAAGCCCTTTTGTGCAAAGCAATGATGACGGCACGTGTTTCCTTGCAGGTAAACATGGTTAACAGAGGAAGAACAATGATTCCAAGCACCACCCTTCTATTGAAGCTTCCAGTCTGTTATTCGAACTCAATCAGCATGACAGAGTGATCTCCAGCCTTGTCCTCATCAACACTCACACCTGTGTTAACGAGAGAAACACTGACATGATGTCAGCTGGTCCTTTTGTGGCAGGGCTGAAATGCAGTGGAAATGTTTTTGGGGGGTTCAGTTAATTTGCATGGCAAAGAGGGACTTTGCAATTAATTGCAATTCATCTGATCACTCTTCATAACATTCTGGAGTATATGCAAATTGCCATCATACAAACTGAGGCAGCAGACTTTGTGAAAAATTCATATTTGTGTCATTCTCAAAACTTTTGGCCATGACTGTAGTTTAAAGATGTGCACTGAGAGTCGGGAAGCAAGTTCATGGAGTCAGTGTTTTAATAAATAAACGAAACATAATACAAAACAAGACACTTGAACAGCACACAGACATGAAACAGAAACAATAACGCCTGGGGAAGGAACTAAAGGGTGTGACATATATAGGGAAGGTAATCAAGGAGGTGATGGAGTCCAGGTGAGTGTCATAATGCGCGTAACGATGGCGACAGGTGTACGCCATAACGAGCGGCCGGAGAGGGAGCCCACGTGACAGTAAGAGTGTCAATCTAGCTAGTTACATTTTCAGATATTATATGTTTCAAAACTTTGCATGTCATTATTTGAACTGGCTAGCCATCTAACTTAACGTTAGCTAACAAGCTAGAAACTAACCAAAACATTGTTTAGAACGTTGCTTTTAGTTGCCTGGTTTGCTAGATTGACATTATTTATTCGATTTTTGTTACCCTCTTTTTCTCCCAAATTTAATGGTATAAAATTGGTAGTTACAGTCTTGTCCCATCGTCCCATCGCTGCGACACAGCCTGGAATCGAACCAGGATCTGTAGTGACCGCTGCACCACACGGGAGGCCCTAAATTCATTTTTAAACCGATGGGTTGGTTGGTGTTAAAATACACCAGTTATGCTATTTTTAGATAGATGTAGTATAAACCAGCATTTAGTTTTCTAATCTTTGGTTGTTTAGCACATGGCCTCATGTGAATCTTTAAAGGGGCTAAGGCTTAATTAAGAACAAAGCTCAATGGGTGTAGACAAAGAAGAGCTCTCCAAAACATTCAAGTCACATTTTCTCAAAAGTGGGGTTACAAGTGTATTAACTTTCAAAGCAGAATCACTTTCCCATTGTTCCTCATCTGCAGTGTATGAGCTACCATGAGTCTCTACTTGTATCCTGTGTAATACAAATGTATGAAAACTACTTAATTCATTGTTTTTGGAATTTCAATTCTCCCAGTCTAGCTTTTATTTTGGTGATTGTTAGTTCTTAAAGATTATATTATTAAGAAATATACACTGAGTGTCCAAAACATTAAGAACACCTTAATAATATTGAGTTGCATCCCTTTTGCACCTCAGAACAGCCTCAATTCGTCGGGACATGGACTCTACAAGGTGTCAAAAGCGTTCCACAGGGATGTTGGCCCATGTTGACTCCAATGCATCCCACAGTTGTCAAGTTGGCTGAATATCCTTTAGGTGGTGGACCATTCTTGATACACACGGGAAACTGTTGAGCGTGAAAAACCCAGCAGCGTTGAAGTTTTTGATTCAAACTGGTGTGCCTATCACCAACTACCATACTCCTTTCAAAGGCACTTAAATATTTTGTCTTGCCCATTCACCTTCTGAATGGCACACACACACAATCCATGTCTCAGTTGTCTCAAGGATTAAAAATCCTTCTTTAACCCGTCTCCTCCCCTTCATCTACACCGGTTTGGAATGGATTTAACAAGTGACATCAATAAGGGATCATAGAGCACATATTTTGTACACTCAGTGTACAGGTCCATTATGTTTTCTACATTTATATCTGAGTTTAGTTGTTTTAGTTTTCACTTTAAATGTAGAATAATAATTACACTGTTTGGATTTAGGTGACCCGGAAATGTGGTTTGCAGGCAGGATATGCATACAAAACAAGACATGGAGACACTGTTCTCTACTTAGGCTAATGATCCCAGTGAGAATACAACATGACCGAAGAGCTGGGCAGCCAACATCACATTAAACAAATTCCAATATAGAATGATATACAGCATAATGACACCCACAAAATGAGGTAACCTCTGTGGCGACATCTGTACATTCCAAACAGACATGCTTTTTGTTGGCTAGTACATGTACACCACCATTGTTCACATTACAGCGAGCGCATGACAAATTGTGCAAATATGCAATTACCTGCTTTTCGTCATTGGCTCACTTCAGGGATTGTCAAAAAATATCTCCACTGTAAACAAATGTTTCAACAGTGACACAGTCATGATTGTTCATTCTCTATGGCACATTTCCTTTGCCACTCAGTGTGAAGTCAGAGGATAAATGTGTAGCTGACAGCGACCTTCTCAAGATTTCACCTGAGGTAACATTCTAACGTCCAATAACACCTTTTGTAGAGTGGACAAAATTAGCACAACCCAGTCTGAGTTTAAGTCCCTACTTGCTGGCTGAGTGGGCATCATGCATCCACAAGGCTATGTTATCAAACTCCACAGCAAGCTGAAAACAGTTCAATAACCACATTTTTTTTAATGAGTACTCAGAGCCACTGCAAGAACCCTTGATGTTTCCCTGGCTTAGGGTGCTACAATCGCTCCCAAATCACATCACAGGACAAAACATAAGCACCAATTAGCTTAAAAGTCAACATGAGGTTGCGTGAGGTTTGTCTCAGTCTGCAAAACAAACTCTGGAAAAATACATTTGTCTGCCACATCGCTGTCAAACCCACTTTTAGAAATGAAGGCCATTGATTTGCATTAGGACCATGTCCTAAGCAGCAGAGCATGCTGTTGGTCATTTCCCCAAATTGAATTGGGGGTGGGGGGGGGGCATTGGGTCTAATAGAGAGAGGTCCAGTGAACCCAGACACTAAGACCTGCCAAGTATTCTAGGCTAGGCATGGACGGCTAATCCAATTCTCATGGTTAGAGAAGCAATGCCCACAGATTGAAGATAACTAAGCCCACATTTTTGGAAGAGAACAGAGTACATGAGCAAAAAGAGGACAGAATTAGTTGTTTCTATATAGTAGTAGCAGGACTTGCACTAATGGAGAAAGAGATCTCTGATGAAAGGGAAAGATGGTGATTATGTATGTTTGTGAGAAAGAAAAAGAAAGGCACGCGTGTGTGTGTGTGTGTGTGTGTGTGTGTGTGTGTGTGTGTGTGTGTGTGTATGTGTGTGTGTGTGTGTGTGTGTATGTGTGTGTGTGTGTGTGTGTGTGTGTATGTGTGTGTGTGTGTGTGTGTGTGTGTGTGTGTGTGTGTGTGTGTGTGTGTGTGTGTGTGTGTATGTGTGTGTGTGTGTGTGTGTGTGTGTGTGTGTGTGTGTGTGTGTGTGTGTGTGTGTGTGTGTGTGTGTGTGTGTGTGTGTGTGTGTGTGTGTGTGTGTGTGTGTGTGTGTGTGTGTGTGTGTGTGTGTGTGTGTGTGTGTGTGTGTGTGTGTGTGTGTGTGTGTGAGTGCTGATACTCTGTCCAGACACTCAAATTAACCCAAGAGTGGGCGAGTTGCAGCATGCTCTGATCTTAGACTGGAGTGCATATGAGAATCATAAATTACGCACATTTCTTCCTGTAACATAGCCCTAATCAATCATTGTTTCATAACCAAGATGTAAGCCAGAGTGTGTAGGGAGCATGCCTACAATGTAGGCCTCAAAGAAATGTCTGGTTAGCTGAAAAGAGTTCACAGATTTTCTCTACGTTGCTATTACTTGTTTATGCTGGTTTTAAAGAGGAACTGCACCCGCTGATTTCGCCTCTTTTTTTTCTGGCATACTCCTCAAGAAATACTGGCAGCCATTACGGAAGCCAAATGTGAGTTGGCTGAGGGGTGTGGTTTGATGTGGGTGTTTCTTGGGTGTGCCCTTGTTTTATTGTCACATACACCAAATAGGTGCAGGGAAATGTGTTGTTTTTACAGGGTTTTAATAACTTTCAAATGTAGAAACAGGCCCATGTAGAATAAACAACCTTTTCCATAATACCATAGAAGCAGTGTTCTACCAATATAACAATCTTTCCTCTTTCATTGTCATTCCCAGCCGATATGGATACGGTCTAGTGGTAATGGGGCTACCTTGGCAAACATGTCAAGAGTGGTCAAACCTTCCTGTGTGGCGTCACGTATACAACAGGAGTTCCCTGATCCTGTTGCAGAATACACAGGGTTTCTACCTCCCCATATTGACTGATGCCATTCAATTCAATAAAAAACTTTAAAAAAGACAATACAAGTAAAAGTTGTGTCTAGTAAAACTTTTATACCAAATCTCTTTTCATTCAGAGACATCAGTAACAAGCCCGTCTGTCAGTCTGGACTTCATCACATCACCTTGCAAGTCTCCATGTGCTGGCTCCATACATGTTTCTGGGAACACATACACACATAGTCACTGTTCTATTACCAATGGCAGTTCGGATAGGTGACATCTGACATACAAACAGGTAATATGTTGAAGTTCGAACAGGTCAGATCAAACCTACCCAATGATGGTCTCCCGATCAAACGCCTGAGGCTGCCTGTCTGGCAAAAGCATCTCCAGTCCATCTGTAGAAATAGGCAGAATTGAGTCAGAGTTCAGTGGCACATGGAATGAAAAGGGTGTTGCTATTACTAGACATTTGTGCTGTATTGTATTATTAGTGATCACCTTATTGTGGATGTGTTGAGCGCCAGATCTGCATCTCATGCATCTGTGAACACACACAGTATCAGTCACTGTTCTATTACCTACGTGAGTTAGGGATAGGTGATATCTGACACACAAATATATACTACGTTGAAGTTTGTTCTCCATATCGACGCCCGTTGGTGAGCAGGCAAGATGTGAGGCTGGGGTGAGGTCTTCGCCAGCATCCCATCGATGGGCATGGCAGCATAGATCAGTCCATGGCCCCTCAGCAAAGATACTGTTCGGTCACACACACACACACACACACACACACACACACCTTTCTATTTCACTTCAGTTATCATAAAATGTAAAGTGAAATAGAATGGTGAACACAGCAATCAAGTTGGTTCCACTAGGTTATGCTCTGGACATTATATGCATCTAAGTAGAAAATAAGCAACAAATAATGTCAGTTTCAATAAATTATGTTTCACAATTGGGTTATCAAACGTATCAATGTAATGAAGTGGGTTACCTGCTGCATTTGTACAAATGATGAGCCTGTGAAAGCTGTTGCTGCTGACAGGTGAATGTTGCTGGCCGGATACTTGCCAACATTCATAGGAATGCTCACAGCGAGGTCATGTCTGCATGATGCTGATGACAGGTGAATGTTGCTGGCCGGATAGGAATGCTCACAGCGAGGTCATGTCTGCATGATGCTGATGACAGGTGAATGTTGCTGGCCGGATAGGAATGCTCACAGCGAGGTCATGTCTGCATGATGCTGATGACAGCCCACTTGTTGGACTTTTCAATGCTACATTTTTGGCTGCAAACTAGATAGCTCTCGAACAACTGCAGCAGGCAATCTTATGAGGTGGTGTTGACTGAGAGAGCCTGTGACAGGGTGATATAATAGACTGCCAAGTGGTAAATTGCATTTTGTTCTAAAGAAAGGACAAAGCTTTTTGCTCATGCACTTCACAACCAAAATGAAAACTAGCTGTATTTGTTTGGCTGGGGAATTAGCCTACTAGTTTATCAAGCTAATAGTACTTTTCACATAACACACATTACCTGTCGTTGTTGATGAAGCTGTGTCATCAGGGCAGTAACTCGGGTTACTATCAGAGCCTTCATGATGGCGTGTCCTTTTCATAGCAATCGAGGGAAACTCTGGCAACAACGGAGTTGTAGTTTTCAACAGGCCAATATTCTACATAGTTTAGCGCAGAAAACGTGGTAATTAACTACAATGACGATAATCCATTGCGTGCCCACCTTACTTGACTGGTCTGTGTGGAGCACTGAGACCCACAGAAATTGACAGAACAGAGAATGTGCAATCAAGAGGGATAGAAAGCAGTTGTATTCGCAAAGTATGTCTACCTGAAATACATGATCCAAGTGATTGATAGTTGGTTTTCAGCAGTCATAGAAATATGCCTTATTTACTTTGAAGAGCTACTAAAATTGTGATTTTGTCAGATGGCATAGGGAGCAGCTCTATAGAGATGATATGATGACTTGGAATGAAATAATAAAGTCATCAAATTAAACAAATATTTAAGTAATGTGCAATATGAATAAAGGATGGTTAATAAGTGATAAGCAGTAGTGGGCAGTCACTACCGTCATGGGACTTTAATTCATTGTTTTATTCTGTGTTGTTACAGCTTTCAACCCACATAATTCATAGTGCATTTCATGTCAACAGTTCATGATAAAGCATTTTTTTAAATAATCAAACCGAAATGACCTCAAAAAGCACTAATCGCTCAGCACTATATGATACCCACCTTCGCTCCTTCTGGAAGGTCCCGGCATCTGTTCATGACCAGGGGATCAGTCTGGTACCCAGATTAGATTAAGGCCGGTGACACCGTTACAGTATGCAACCAACTGTCATATGTTTTGCTATGGCCCTGGGTTGGTTTGTTACTGCTAGTTAGTACATACATAAGTTAGATGGTACCACCATAGTTGCATCCAATATTTATGTGTGCCCTAAACATGGGTTGAACTTCAGAGGCTAATGTGACTGTTGTCTAAATGACACTAATTTAGAGTGGCATGGAAATATGTTGACATGCTAAAGTTGGCAAATAATTAGTAGGAAACAACTTTGCCATATGTGACCGGCCGGCTTGATCTTATGTAGCAAAACTTGAAATTGTGTTTTTTACATTGGATAAAAGTAGAAACTCCGAGCTAGAAAATGGCATATCATACACTACAGTTGAGGAACAATGGGAAAGTATTTCTGCTTTGAAAATGGATAAACTTGTAACCTCACGTTTAAGAAAATTTCGCTTGAATGTTTTGGTAAACCTAGAAACCTAGAGAGCTTTCATTTTTCTACACCCATTCAGCATCGTTCACACCTTCTTAAGCCTTAGCCCCACCCATCTCTTTAAATATTCACATGAGGCGATTTCAAGACTAAAAGGTGGTTTATACTATGTCTATCTATGACAGTTGTTGCAGTGATATCATGAACATCCTATTGTCGTCTGACATCAAACTTGTCATTGTCGTTATGAAAAAGTTTAAACACAAAAATGACAGGCTGCATGACATCAGCAGCCTGGTAGTCCAAAATAGCATAACTAGTGTATTTTAACACCAATCAAACCACCTGTTTAAAAATGAAATTATATGTAAATCTAGTAAACCAGGCAACTAAAAGCAACTTTCTAAACAATATTTTGATTAGTTTCTAGCTTGTTAGCAAGCTAATGTTACGTTAGCTGGCTAGCCAGTGTATAATATCATAATATAGCTGACAACAAATTCACTTTACCTCATTTGTCTTCATTATTACTGGAAAATAAACTCACAACTAGATCATTATTAAAAAGATAATGGTGAGCCAATTACAGAAAATAGCTCACGGTTGTGAGTGTGATGAAATAAAAGCAGGGCATTCTACTGGAGAATTTTAGAACTTGGACTCTGTCTCGTTGGCCTAACATTATATCCTAATTTGACTTTAGTGCATGTTCTTCACATTATCGTCTCTGGTAAACACACACTATATCAAATGAAATCAAAGTTTATTTGTCAAAAGCACAGGATACAGAAGGTGTAGTGGAGTCTTTTGTTTAGACACATAGCTAGCTAGCTCAACAATTATCCGAACTCATAACGTTACTACCCCGCATGAATCTGCAGGTAGCTAACCAACCAAGTTACATGTTAGCTATCTAGTTAACATTAGGCTATAACTAGTAATGCAAATGGCTCAAATATGAATAATATTACTACCCAGATCATAAACGTAACGTTAGTTGACGAGTCAGCCAGCTAACGTTAGCTAGCTAGCTAAAAGTATGCTTTAACGTGAAATGAAAACGACTTTCTGACTAAATTAGAAATGTATAATATCTGAAAATGTAGCTAGCTAGACTCTCTTACCCGTATACATGGATGGACGCTTCTCCCTCTCTGTCACGGATCCCATGGTTGCCCTTAGTTTGAAGATGTAATCCGGAGATAGGTGTTTTATACAACAGCCGTGTGTTCTCTTTTCGATCCCTTTGCATATTTGCCATCAAACGCCAGCATTTTCTCCATCTCCTTAGCTATCATACTCTAATTCCACCGGGCATTCCACTGATTTCAAAATTTGGCCCTCCAGAAAGTGGAGAGCAACACTTTTGCAGTTCTACTACGTAATATCTTTCAAAAAAGCAGCGTTATAAAGGAATACCTACACATGCTGACCAGCTCATGTTATAGACAGAAGCGTGCTACATGGCAGAAAAATCAGAACTCATCGCTCTGCATGTCCAGCCCATCCATTATCTCAGCCAATCATGGCTAGAGTTTCCTGAAACGAGTCACATATTATGATGTTGTCAATTGACTTTAGAGAGATAGCAATTACTGTTCCTAGCAATGTGAGTAAAAAATAGCTAGCAATGCTAACGTTAGCTAACTAAAATATGGTGGTCCCCTCAATCTTAGTTACCTGGCTAAAGTTATACTGCATCTACAGTTAATCTGGCGACATCCCAATTATGAAAAAAGTTTTTCCTATAAATGATTTGCGTACTTCTGAAATGTTCTCGTGTTTCTTAGACTAAGTTGTATTGAGGTAGGCTAATGTTAGCCAGCCAGCTAGCTAGTTAGGGTAACTAGCATCTACTATTCTAGCGATAACGATGATCAAAATATACATAACCTGATACATAACCAGCAGTCTATGACCTAGCTACCGGTATACTCACCAACAAACTCCAACCACCTAGTCCTTCGGCAGGGCATGCAAACCAGTTGGCTGTGCATCCTGCTGGAAGCATGCATTGCATGGTCAGTCCGTATAGGGCTTTTCAGTCTAAAACGTCTGTGATGCTTTAAACACGTTGGGGGCGATGAAACAGCAGAACCCCATTCAATGGTTTTTAGGGGTAGTCACTCTAATGTGCTTCAACGCCTGTCTTTATCATAAAATAGTTGAATTAACTTTTAGGTTTGCTTTTTAAAACAGAATTGGAGTACAAGCAGTCATGTGTATTTGTAACAGTATAACTTTAGATCGTCCCCTCGCCCATACCCGGGCGCGAACCAGGGACCCTCTGCACACATCAACAACAGTCACCCACGAAGCATCGCTACCCATCACTCTACAAAAGCCCCAAACAGAGATGTGGCCCACTACTTCAAGGTCTCAGAGCAAGTGATGTCACCGATTGAAACACTATTTAGCGCGCACCACCGCTAACTAAGCTAGCGTTTCACATCCATTACATATTCATGGAAGCCAAGGGAATCCAGGCTACACCAATTTTTTTTTTTTTTAATTATATATGAAAACATACAATTATTTATCTTCTATCTCTCAGAATTTTCCTTCAATTCACAAGAAGCTGAATGTATCTCACAGGAGAAAGCATCAGAGTGAGCCAAACACCGCCCCTATATCTCTCTACGTGTAGGCCATCTATCTGATGCTGTATGGTCCAAATGAGTATGACATTGTTACCGCCAGTAGCATTAAAGGCGAGGGAAGACGGCGAGCATCTGGCCTCCCTTGACAAAAAAAGTATTTTAAAAATCCAATCAGCATTGACCTAAACTGAGAGAGCTCAACTGTGATTGGTCCTGGCTCATGAAAAAAAAGTGTCAAGGGAAGCCAGCTTGGATTTGGCATCACTCCTATCAAATCCCATTGAGAGCATAAGTAATTGACAGAAAACTGAAGTTGTTGCATCTTGTTGTGCTGTTGTCCTCTAGTGGTTAGCCATCTAGCTAAAATGGGCCCTTTCCTAAATTAGCCATGGATGGAGATAGGGATTTGGACTTGTGGTTATTCTTAATTCTCCGTACTGGCCAAATACTATAACGACGATTCTGATCCAACCATTAATTCATGCATTACTGTGCCCCTGGCCTGAGAGGATGGACGTTCAATATGTAGCCAGATGTAGAAGGCTAATGTTAACTAGCTAACGTTGCCCATGAATGGAAGTTTGGCTAGCGAGTAAGAATTTTATCCAGGTAGCCTAGGACAACAAAAAATAAAAGCTGGTATTATATGATAGAGTGATAGACCGTTTCGTCAACATGAAAGAGAGGAGGATGTCATTGCCGTTTCTCCACAAGTAGAGTGAATCAACATGTTTTTCTTCTTGCACAAACGCGCACACACACACACACACACACACACACACACACACACACACACACACACACACACACACACACACACACACACACGGAAATCAGAACCACGGACAGCCACATCATATTTAGCTTGTGTTGATATGACTAAATAGTTGTTGGTATCTTTTAGTTGTTACTGTATTAGACCAAGCAGAGGTGATTTGATGAATTTAAAATGTGGAAGTTGAAATGGGGCTGGAATAGTGGAGGCAGCTCCTGTTTACTTTGCGACTGGTGGTAACTCGGCCTTTAGGCCTATACTGTTTATAAAAGGTCGCAAGGCATATGAATTAACAGGTTAAAGAGCAAACAGCAAATTATCACAACACATAGGCTTGGCTTCCCCAGTGATTTTACACATGCACTGCTACTGGTAACAAGTGCCTCAACTTTGAAAGAGTCCCATCTTAGTTCTTCAGATTGCAAATGTACCAATACAACACGCTCAAGTAATAAATAGCATGGGGCTCTCTGGGAAAACAATAAACAAGTTGCCAAAATTGACAATAAATTAACAAATGAATAACAAAAACTAGTGTCAACTGCTTCAGGAAACCATTTCTCTAGAAGACACGCAAAAAATAACATGGTAACTACTGTCACAAGATATGAAATAGCATGAGATCAAAGAGCACAGTGCCTGAGGATGGTCTTTGGACAACTTCATGCAATGCCGTTGTATTTCTGCTACAAGCACAGCACAGAGCACTGATGGTGAAAACCTCAAGTCAAGTCATATGGTTCAAAGTTGAACGAGAAGACAGACAGAATCCAGCTAAGCCTGGTCTCATCTCGAGTATGCTGCCGTGACTCCTTCTTTTGGACAGAGGGGTTACAAAGAATAGGGGTGCAAATCACACCAAAGGGAACAAAGGGGGGTAGTTGTCATGGCAACAATGCTGTTGGATAACATTTTGTGGATCTTTTAGTAGACAGCCAGCCAGTAATGGGCAATGTGGTGATTTAGGCGCAAACACCAGTCTTACCGTAATAAACATGCAACAGACTCCCTTTTCTAAGCAGAGGCAAGTACCAGCAATAAAACTGATTTACAACTAGCACAATTAGTAGAGGTCTCATTGCAAGACAACAGCTACCACATCAAACGCATAGAAGAATGAAGAGAGGAGGTGGAAAGGACAAACTAAATATAAAAATATCTGCCATGCATATGGAGGTGCATATAAAAGGCTATTGCATTCAAATTAACACAGTTTCATTACCTGTGACTGATATCTTCATGGTGGCCTCAAGGGGCCGGTTGTTGTCCAGGTCTCTGCTCAGCCTCAAGTCCCCTGTGTCCTGGCTCAGGATCAGTAGACTCAGCTCGTTGCCTTCCACAAAACTGTAGTGGAGTTTATCTGACACATCTGGGTCCTGGGCTGGAACCTTCCCGATCACCCCAGCCGGAAAGCTGTTGGACCTGTTGGTGATGTAGTTGTTGAAGATGATCTCAAAGTCACGTAGGACAGGGGAATTGTCATTGACATCCAGCAGGCGGATGTGCACGATGGCGCGGCTGACTAACGGTGCAGAGGTTGCCTGGACGACGATTGTGTACTCCATCTTCGACTCGTAGTCTAAATCAGTAAGGGCGATAAGATCCCCATTGAAGATGTCTAATTGGAAGACCTCTGGGACGTTTCCTTCCACTATTTGGAACAGGATCTGCGCATTTGTTCCCTCGTCGGGATCTGTAGCGGTGATGCGGGCTACGACAGAACCCACAGGACTGTTCTCCACTACACAGACGTACAGTTCGTCCTTTTCAAACACAGGAGCATTGTCGTTGATGTCCAGGATGGACACATGGACGTCCACGGCTGCCTTAAGAGGCGGAACCCCCTTATCCACAGCAAAGGCCTTCAGGTTGTACACAGGCACATTCTCCCTGTCCAGTTTCCTGGCTGTTCTAATGATGCCAGAGTACGGCTCAATGATGAAGTCCCCCTCTCCATCATCCCCACCCTGAAAGGTGTAACTAAGCCTCCCATTAGACCCGGAGTCCCTGTCAGAGGCAGAAATCTGGAGGACGCTGGTGTACACAGCTGCGTCCTCAAACACGGTCCCCTGGTATATGTCCCTGAGGAACTGTGGCACATTATCGTTAGCATCCAGGATGATGATCTCCACATATGTGGTGTCAGATTTCTGAGGGATGCCATTGTCGCAGGCAATGATAGCCAGTGTGTAGGAGGCCTGATCCTCATAGTCGATTTCTATCTGCGTGGTTATGCCACCTGTGTCAGGGTTGATCTTGAACTGTGGCACGTTATCCTCCATGACGTAGCTGATGCGGGCGTTCTCTCCTGTGTCCTCATCTGTGGCACTGATTACCACTACGGTGGAGCCCACCGGTTGGTCCTCGCTGATCATCACCTGGTAGTTGGCACTCTGGAACACGGGCCGGTGGGTGTTGGCATCGGTGACGTTGATAAAGACCTGCGCTGTGTCGTAGCGTGTGCCATCTGAGGCGGTCACCGTCAGGACATACTGGCGCTCCTGTTTGTAGTCCAGCAGCAGTGCCAGGGTGATAACTCCCCCAGCAGTCTGACTGGTGATGGCGAACCTGTTCCGCGTATTGCCGCTGGAGATCTGGTATGTTACCACACTGTTGGCATCCCGATCTATGGCAGAGAGTGCTAGTACACTGGTACCCACCACAGCATCCTCATTAATTTTAAGGCTATACATTCTCTGAGTGAAAGTGGGGACATTGTCATTCACGTCAAGCACCGTCACACTGACACTGGCCGAGGAAGACATGGCAGGAACCCCATGATCCACTGCTTCTACGCCAAAAGTGTAAAAGTCAGTGGTCTCCCTGTCCAGCTCTACACTGACTGTAATCCACCCTGTGCTGTTGTTAATGGTGAAGGGAAAGCCTGGAGCCATGTCTGTTAGTCTGTACTCCAAATGAGAGTTGTCACCGGAGTCTGCATCAATAGCCTGAATATGAATCACAGAATAACCAATAGCCACATTTTCCAATACTGTGGCTTGAAAGGGTGTGCTAACAAACATGGGGGCGTTATCATTGACATCCACAACTTGCACTACAACCATCCCTGTGCCATTAATCAGAGGTGGTCTTCCCCCATCCTGTGCCTTTATTCTCAGATTGTATTCCCTGATGATCTCATAATCTAGGGGGTTGATTATTTCAATGTCACCTGTAGGGGAATGGATGTAGAACTGGCCCTTCACGTTGCCACTGACGATGCTGTAGTGGACTTTTGCATTGTTGCCCTCGTCTTTGTCTGTGGCCTTCACCTGGGCCACTTTGGTGTTCACTGCCACGCTCTCAAGGACCTGGACTACATACCTTTTCTCACTGAACTGGGGGTAGTTATCGTTCTCATCCTCCACAGAGATATACACTGTAGCCGTGGCACTGCGGGGGCCTGGGTCTTTACCCTGGTCATTGGCCTCCACTATCAGCAGATACTGGGTCAAGGTTTCTCTGTCAGGCCGAACCCTAATCTTGACTAGTCCATTTCTAGGGTCGATTTCAAAACCAGCATTATCTTCTTCCTCATTCACAATCTTATAGATCATGTTGGCATTTGATGGGGCATCCCCATCTGTGGCCCTTATAGTCAACACTTCAAAGCCTACCTCCACGTTCTCTCTAATGCTGACCCTGTACTCTGTCTGCTCAAACACAGGCCCATGATCATTAGTGTCACTAATAGTGACAGTGAGGTAAGCAGTGGCCGACCTCTTAGGGATGCCATAGTCTGTAGCAATAACTTTGAATACATGTGTGTCCTTGACCTCCCTGTCCAAAGGCTGCAAAGTTGTGATGCTGCCGGTCTGCAAGTTGATTTGGAAATAATTATTGGATCTGCTATCGAACAACGCTTCCATATCATATTCAACCTCACCAGCATCTCCATCGTCGGTATCCAGTGCTTTGAGCGTAATTACGCGAGTTCCCGCGGGTTCGTTCTCCGGGACAGACACCTGATAGTTGGGCAGTTGAAACTGGGGAGCGGTATTCACATTTCTCTTTTTGCGTTTGGTCAATGAATCCAGTCTCCCCAAATCCCTGTCTGTAAACATGGCATGACTACGTAGAGAATTAAATCGCAATTTTACACGGACAGTGGTGTAATTCCATAGATTTTGCACCCTGCAGAGTAAATCCAACTCGTTCCTCTGATTGTATTGCAGACAGTTTGGAGAAAAACTCCCGTTATCAAACACGGCTTTCCAGTTCCCTCCCGTACATGATAAACGATACGAGTGAGGTTGTCGAGTAAATAGTGGTAAATGTTCATAAATGTGCAAAAGCAAAATACTGGTAGAGACGCATGGCGAAGTCGCCACTTTTGAGAGAACGTTCATGTAAATCTCGGGCTTACCTTCGGCGCTCTTACTCCTATATTTAATTAAACAATTTTGCCCATGCACAAAAGTATTGAAGTTAATTAAAATAAAGTTTTCCGAGGTAATTGATTGGATCTGAATGTAAAGCGGCGCTGGGTTCTTCGGCAACTTCGCACAATTCACTTTTCCTGAGAAATATACAATTCCATGTTGTCTTTCAATATTGAAAATGTGCCTCACGTATTTAGGAGTTAAAGTCCTGTCTATTTGATAGATCCAACCCCGTCCAAGAGAGACATTTCCGAGCACTACTCCAGGCTGAAAATGATCAGAAACGTGTACATCAAAAAATGCAAACACTGGAATGTGTGATAGAAAACATATCCATAGCCAAATCATTTGTAATTCCATGGTTTAAAACGCATGGCATCCAAAAAAAATCGGTCAAGAACACCTATAAAGTCCACTGAAGTTTTTCCCGGGTGCTCGCTGTCCTGTCCCGTTCCATGATTAGTTCAAATGTTGCGGAGTGCAGTACGGAGTGCAGTACAGCGTGCACATGAAATAGTTCAAAGTGGTCTCGCTCTTTCACTGCCCTTCCTCAGATAGCAACCCTTCTCCCCGGGGATGGTTTGTCAGTCAAATGCAGATTCCCAAAATCTCAGCAGCTGACCACAATGTACCATGAAGTGATTCTCCCAAAAACCTCTTATTTGCGCAAGTCTATTGTTTTTGGGGCGACTCAGACTTAGGTTTGCCAATTACATGAACATTTAAGCCTGTCCTCATTGTATCAAAATCCCCACAAAATCCTCAGAAAATTTCAACTTCATTAAATGCTGTCACCTAGTGGACAAACTTAACTATAGGAAGTATCTAGAATCATGTGGCCTAGTGGTTAGAGCGTTGGGCTAGTAACCGGAAGGTTGCAAGTTCAAACCCCCGAGCTGACAAGGTACAAATCTGTCGTTCTGCCCCTGAACAGGCAGTTAACCCACTGTACCTAGGCAGTCGTTGTAAATAAGAATTTGTTCTTAACTGACTTGCCTAGTAAAATAAAGGTACAAAAAAAAGTATCTATCCAAACAATCATTTATTTGGGCGGCAATTTCTGAGGCTGGTAACTCTAATGAGCGTATCCTCATTAGAGTTGGCGGTCCTCATGAGAGCCAGTTTCATCATAACGCTCAATGGATTTTGTGACTGCACTTGAAGAAACTTTCAAAGTTCTTGAAATTTTCCGAATTGACTGACCTATTTAACAAAAAAATTAAACCTTTATTTAACTAGGCAAGTCAGCTATGAACAAATTCTTATTTACATTGATGGCCTACCTCATGTCTTAAAGCAATAATGGACTGTTGTTTCGCTTTCCTTATTTGAGCTGTTCTTCAATTCCTGAATGGGGGGGGGGTGGGGGGTACAAAAATGCAATTTTTGAATGTGGGGGGAAATGTCCCCAGTGAAAGTTGAGCCCCTGAGTGGTAGGGTACTTTTAGTTATTTGAATTGTAAGCAAATTGTAGTTGAGAGTCTACTTGCTACTTGCAAATCCTGTTTAATCCTTGTCAAATGAAGAGAAATAATGAAGAGAAATTATAGATAAAACGTATCAGTGCTCATTGGCCATTGGACCTAAACATTACACAACAAGTTGGAAATTGCAAATTCAAGTTGGAAGTTTGGAAGGAATCAGTGGCTAACTGCAAGCATTACAAAGCAATCACTAGCCTGGTATTCAGTGGAGTGGGTGTGCAGTCCCAATTCTGGGTTTAAGGGTCTCTTTTCCAAGCTTAAAATAATTAACATTGACCGTGCTGTCAATCCAGCATGATTTCTGTCACGCTCAAAATACGTTTTGAATGGTCATCCAACTCGGAATTGTAAGTCAGGAACTCAGGGAACCTCTAGAGCTACGACCTGAAAATCACTGACGTTTGTTTCAGAGTTTCCAGTTGTCTTTAAAAGCACCACAAATCCAGTGAATGCCAGACTTTGATGACAAAGTTTGATGACCAAATTTGCCCATGAAGGAACACTGCGCCACCTTCTTGTTGTGATGTATTGCTTAGTGTTGTGTTGTGTGGCTTTGATGGCATGCCACTGTGTATTAGTCAGTATGTCAGTGTAACGGTATTGATCTGTCAGTTTCCCAAGCTAATTCCCTACTTTTCAGTTGTTCATTTGTTAGGCTATTAGTTAAAGGTGCCACACAATATGGATTATTGTATTGTCATGGATCTAGTTCAGTCTTATCAATCACTTAAACATATTTAATCATCTCTTACCTAGCTTGATGACTGTGGGCCTTTTTGCTTACTTTTTGTTGTTTTAAATAGAGATGGCTAGAAGGGCCATGGGTCATATTAGATTAGTAGAAATGCAGCAAATGTGCTTTAGATGCCACCCAAAAAATGGGAGGACCCCCATACGACTGCCAGGTTATGTCAAACAAAAGATTGTAAAATATACTGTGTCCTTAAAATGTACAGTGGGGCAAAAAAGTATTTAGTCAGCCTCCAATTGTGCAAGTTCTCCAACTTAAAAAGATGAGAGAGGCCTGTAATTTTCATCATAGGTACACTTCAACTATGACAGACAAAATGAGAAAAAAAATCCAGAAAATCACATTGTAGGATTTTTAATGAATTTATTTGCAAATTATGGTGGAAAATAAGTATTTGGGCACCTACAAACAAGCAAGATTTCTGGCTCTCACAGACCTGTAACTTCTTCTTTAAGAGGCTCATCTGTCCTCCACTCGTTACCTGTATTAATGGCACCTGTTTGAACTTGTTATCAGTATAAAAGACCACTGTCCACAACCTCAAACAGTCACACTCCAAACTCCACTATGGCCAAGACCAAAGAGCTGTCAAAGGACACCAGAAACAAAATTGTAGACCTGCCCCAGGCTGGGAAGACTGAATCTGCAATAGGTAAGCAGCTTGGTTTGAAGAAATCAACTGTGGGAGCAATTATTAGGAAATTAAAGACATACAAGACCACTGATAATCTCCCTCGATCTGGGGCTCCACGCAAGATCTCACCCCGTGGGGTCAAAATGATCACAAGAACGGTGAGCAAAATTTCCAGAACCACACAGGGGGACCTAGTGAATGACCTGCAGAGAGCTGGGACCAAAGTAACAAAGCCTACCGTCAGTAACACACTACGCCGCCAGGGACTCAAATCCTGCAGTGCCAGACGTGTCCCCCTGCTTAAGCCAGTACAAAAACTCCCTAGAAAGGCCAAAACCTAGGAAGAAACCTAGAGAGGAACCAGGCTATGTGGGGTGGCCAGTCCTCTTCTGGCTGTGCCGGGTGGAGATTATAACAGAACATGGCCAAGATGTTCAAATGTTCATAAATGACCAGCATGGTCCAATAATAATAAGGCAGAACAGTTGAAACTGGAGCAGCAGCACAGCCAGGTGGACTGGGGACAGCAAGGAGTCATCATGTCAGGTAGTCCTGAGGCATGGTCCTAGGGCTCAGGTCCTCCGAGAAAGAGAAAGAAAGAGAGAAAGAGAGAATTAGAGAGAGCACACTTAAATTCACACAGGACACCGAATAGGACAGGAGAAGTACTCCAGATATAACAAACTGACCCTAGCCCCCCGACACATAAACTACTGCAGCATAAATACCGGAGGCTGAGACAGGAGGGGTCAGGAGACACTGTGGCCCCATCCGAGGACACCCCCGGACAGGGCCAAACAGGAAGGATATTACCCCACCCACTTTGCCAAAGCACAGCCCCCACACCACTAGAGGGATATCTTCAACCACCAACTTACCATCCTGAGACAAGGCTGAGACAAGGCTGAGTATAGCCCACAAAGATCTCCGCCACGGCACAACCCAAGGGGGGGGGGGGCCAACCCAGACAGGATGACCACATCAGTGACTCAACCCACTCAGGTGACGCACCCCTCCCAGGGATGGTATGAGAGAGCCCCAGCAAGCCAGTGACTCAGCCCCTGTAATAGGGTTAGAGGCAGAGAATCCCAGTGGAAAGAGGGGAATCGACCAGGCAGAGACAGCAAGGGTGGTTCGTTGCTCCAGAGCCTTTCCGTTCACCTTCCCACTCCTGGGCCAGACTACAAATAATAAAATGTCTTCATCAATCTACACACAATGCCCAATAATAACAAAGCGAAAACAGGTTTTTAGAAATGTTTGCAAATTTATCAAAAATTAAAAACTGAAATACCTTATTTACCTTATTTACATAAGTATTCAGACCTTTTGCTCTGAGACTCAAAATGGAGCTCACGTGCATCCTGTTTTCATTGATCATCCTTGAAATGTTTCTACAACTTGTTTCTACAACTTGATTGGAGTCTACTTGTGGCAAATTAAATTGATTGGACATGATTTGGAAAGGCACACACCTGTCTATATAAGGTCCCACAGTTGACAGTCCATGTCAGATCAAAAACCAAGCCATGAGGTTGAAGGAATTGTCTGTAGAGCTCCGAGACAGGATTGTGTCCAGGCACAGATCTGGGGAAGTGTACAAAAAAACGTACCCAGCATTGAAGGTCCCCAAGAACACAGTGGCATCCATCATTGTTTGGAACCACCAAGTTTGGAACCACCAAGACTCGGCCAAACCACCATGACCCGCCCGGCAAAACTAAGCAATCGGGAGAGAAGGGCCTTGGTCAGGGAGGTGACCAAGAACCCGATGATCACTCTGACAGAGCTCTAGAGTTCCCCTGTGGAAATGGGAGAACCTTCCAGAAGGACCACCATCTCTGCAGCACTCTACCAATGGTAGATGGTAGAGTGACCAGTTGGAAGCCACCCCTCATTTAAAAGGCACATGACAGCCTGCTTGGAGTTTGCCAAAAGGCACCTAAAGGACTCTAACACAATGAGAAACAAGATTCTCTGGTTTGATTGTAAGGGGTGTGTAACTGGTGGCAGGGAAGTCAAACGCAGGAGAGCACGACTTGGTGAATAGCCGGAGCAGTTTAATATATAAAACGAACAACATACAAAACAACAAACACATGGGTACAAAACCCATAGCGCACCAGTAACACATAGCACGAGTACTTACAATAAACAATTCCCGACAGGACATGGGGAAACAGAGGGAACATATACAACATGTAATTAGGGAATTGAAACCAGGTGAGTGTGAAAACAAGACAAAACAAATAGAAGAGAAATGGATCGGCGATGGCTAGAAGACCGGTGACGTCGACAGCTGAACACCGCCAGAACAAGGAGAGGAACCGACTTCGGCAGAAGTCGTGACACTGATGAAACCAAGATTGAACTCTTTGGCCTGAATGCCAAGCGTCACGCCTGGAGGAAACCTGGCAGGGGCTGGGAGACCAGTCAGGTTTGAGGGAAAGATGAATGGGGCAAAGTACAGAGAGAACCTTGATGAAAACCTGCTCCAGAGCGCTCAGGACCTCAGACTGGGGCAAAGGTTCACCTTCCAACAGGAGAATGACCCTAAGCACACAGCCAAGACAACGCAGGAGTGGCTTCAAGACAAGTCTCTAAATGTCCTTGAGCGGTCCAGCCAGAGCTCAGACTTGAACCCGATCGAACATCTCTGGAGAGACCTGAAAAAAGCTGTGATGCTCCCCATCCAACCTGACAGAGCTTGAATGGATCTGCAGAGAAGAATGGAAGAATCTCCCCAAATACAGGTATGCCAAGCTTGTAACGTCAGACCCAAGAAGACTTGAGACTGTAATCGCTGCCAAAGGTACTTCAACAAAGTACTGAGTAAATGGTCTGAATACTTATGTAAATATTATATATTCAAAAAACATTTTTTTATACATTTGAAAAAAAAATCTAAAAACCTGTTTTTACTTTGTCATTATGGGGTATTGTGTATAGATTGATGAGAAGAAAAAAAGATGAAATCCATTTTAGAATATGGCTGTAACGTAACAAAATGTGGAAAAATTTGAGGTCTGAATACTTTCTGAATGCTTTGTATTTGATACCATTCCACTTATTCCACTCTACCACAAGCCAGTCCTCCCCAATTAAGATGGCATCAATCACCCGTGCCAGTAACTGCCGATCATCCCTTGAGCAAGGCACTTAACATGCTCCAGGGGCGCTGCTCTGACCGTGCTGCTCTAGCCTGTTGTGTATAGTTGTGTGGTACTGTGACACCAAAAATGAACCAATGTATTTTGTATGTGTGTCACGTTCTGACCATCATTCTTGTGTGTTTTCCTTGTTTTAATGTTGGTCAGGACGTGAGCTGGGTGGGCATTCTATGTTGTGTGTCTGGTTTGTCTATTTCTATGTTTGGCCTGATATGGTTCTCAATCAGAGGCAGGTGTTAGTCATTGTCTCTGATTAGTCATTGTCTGATATTTAGGTAGCCTGTTTTGTGTTGGGTTTTGTGGGTGGTTGTCTCCTGTGTCAGTGTTTGTACCACACGGGACTGTTTCGGGTTTTCATGTTTCTTGTTTTGTAGTCTATTTCTTGTATAGTTTCGTTATTAAAAGAACCATGAATTATAACTACGTTATAACTACGCTGCGTCTTGGTCCGATCCCTGCTACACCTCTTCTTCAGAGGAAGAGGAAGAAGAGAACCGTTACAGAACCACCCACCACAACAGGACCAAGCGGCGTGGTGACAAACAGCCAGCATCACAAGACTCATGCACTTGGTTACGGATATTGAACGGCGAGGGACCCTGGGCACAGGCTGGGGAATATCGCCGCCCCAAAGCAGAGCTGGAGGCAGCGAAAACAGAGAGGCGGCATTACGAGGAGCAGGAGAGGCAGCGATGTCAGGATTTCGGGACATGGGAGCAGAATCTGGACTACACAACTTGGGAAGAGATAGACAGGTGGGCGGTCGACCCAGGGAGAGTGCCGGAACCCGCCTGGGATTCGATGGAGCAGTGCGAGGAAGGTTACAGGAGAATGAGGTTGGCGAAGCGAGCACGGTGGCGCGGTAGGAAGCCCGAGAGTCAGCCCCCAAAATTTCTTGGGGGGGGCACACAGGGAGTATGGCGAAGCCAGGTAGGAGACCTGCGCCAACTTCCTGTGCTTACCGGAGAGCGAGAGAGACCGGGCAGGCACCGTGTTATGCTGTGGAGCGCATGGTGTCTCCAGTGCGGGTGCATAGCCCGGTGCAGTACATAACAGCTCCTCGGATCGGCCGGGCTAGAGTGGGCATCGAGCCAGGTAAGGTTGGGCAGGCTCAGTGCTCAGGAGCTCCAGTGCACCTGCACGGTCCGGTCTATCCAGTGCCACCTACATGCACCAGCCCTCCAGTGGCAGCCCCCCGCACCAAGCTTCCTATGCGTGTCCAGAGCCCAGTACTCCCTGTTTCTCCTCCCCGCACTCGCCCTGAGGTGCGTGTCCTCGGCCCAGTACCACCAGTGCCGGCACCACGCATCAGGCCTATAGTGCATCTCGCCTGTCCAGCGCTGCTAGAGCCTTTCTCCTCTCCAGCGCTGCCAAAGCTCCCACCCCTCAGTCCAGAGGCGCCAGAGCCCCTCATTCCAGAGGCGCCAGAGCTCCTCAGTCCAGCGCTGCCAGAGCCTTCCTCTTCAGCGTTGCCGGAGCTTCCCGTCTGCCCAGCGCCATCAGAGTCACCAGTCTGCCCAGCGCCGCCTGAGCCACCCGTCTGCCCAGCGCCGCCAGTGCCGCCAGTCTGCAAGGAGCCGCCAGTGCCGCCAGTCTGCAAGGAGCTGCCAGTGCCGCAGTCTGCCAGGAGCCACCAGTGCCGCCAGTCAGCCAGGATCCGCCAGAGCCGCCAGTCTGCCAGGATCCGTCAGATCCGCCAGTCAGCCAGGATCCGCCATTCAGCCAGGATCCGCCAGTCTGCAAGGAGCCGCCAGTCAGCCAGTATCTGCCAGAGCTGCCAGTCAGCCAGGATCTGCCAGAACCACCAGTCAGCCAGGATCTGCCAGAACTGCCAGTCAGCCAGGATCTGCCAGAACCACCAGTCAGCCAGGATCTGCCAGAACCACCAGCCAGCCAGGATCTGCCAGAGCCATCAACCTGCCTGAGCTTCCTCTCAGTCCTGAGCTTCCTCTCAGTCCTGAACTTCCTCTCAGTCCTGAGCTCCCCCTCAGTCCTGAGCTTCCCCTCAGTCCCGAGCTTCCCCTCAGTCCCGAGCTTCCCTTCAGTCCCGAGCTACCCCTCAGTCCCGAGATACCCCTCAGTCCTGACCTACCCCAGTCCGGAGCTGCCCCTCAGTCCAGTGGGGCCCGTTGTTAGGGTTCCTAGGCCAAGGTCAGCGGCGAGGGTCGCCACTCAAGGGACGCTAAGGAGGTGGACTAAGACAATTATGGAGTGGGGTCCACGTCCAGCGCCAGAGCCGCCACCACAGACAGATGTCCACCCAGACCCTCCCCTATAGGTTTAGGTTGTGCGGTCGGAGTCCGCACCTTGGCGGGGGGGTGTGTTCTTGTGTGTTTTCCTTGTTTTAGTGTTGGTCAGGACGTGAGCTGGGTGGGCATTCTATGTTGTGTGTCTGGTTTGTCTATTTCTATGTTTGGCCTGATATGGTTCTCAATCAGAGGCAGGTGTTAGTCATTGTCTCTGATTGGGAACCATATTTAGGTAGCCTGTTTTGTGTTGGGTTTTGTGGGTGGTTGTCTCCTGTGTCAGTGTTTGTACCACACGGGACTGTTTCGGGATTTCATGTTTCTTGTTTTGTAGTCTATTTCATGTATAGTTTCGTTATTAAAAGAACCATGAATTATAACTACGCTGCGTCTTGGTCCGATCCCTGCTACACCTCTTCTTCAGAGGAAGAGGAAGAAGAGAACCGTTACAATGTGTATATGGACCGATAAAGATTCCATTGTATTATAAGAGTTTTTTGATTTACAGCATTCAACTTTATTTAGACTACATTAAAAAATATATATTTTTGTACTTTAACTCATGTTTTGTTTTTAAATAATAGGGTATTGTTAAGCTGGCATTGCAAACAACTGGGAGGACCACATACCAGTAGGCAGACATGTGGTGTGGGTTTTTTCAGTGACATGTCTTGCTGCACCTACATTTCTTATGACACTGATGACCAAATTCAACAGCATTTTTCAATCCATTGAGTTTGTTGCAACAATGACTGACAGTTGAGAAAATAGAGAACAGATTCAATACCATTTTTAGGTAAGCTAAATATGAATCCTTTATTTTCAAAAACCATACACAGTACTCAATAAGTTTCAAAAATAAATATCAACCACAAGAACCATTTACATTTACACTGCTCAAATTAAACAGACATTAAGTACTTTTATTTTAATTTTTTTTAACCAAATATTGAGATATAAAAATGTATAATCCATAAAGAGATTGATAAGCATTCATTCCCATTTGTGGAATGAAACTACAGAGAAACACAACACTACGGAAACATTCTCCCATTTTTACCACCTAAGCACTTTCTTTGGATTTATACCCATCTTCAGATGCAGTTTGTAATTGCAACACAAGGAAGAAATCCAAAGTAAATATGTAGTCAAATTAACTGTGACCTTGACATGGATTCCACAAACATAAAATTGGTCCTGCACTGTGAAAAGTTGCATAAAAAAAAGTGTAACGAAGTTAATCATTCTTAGACCATAATGTAACAAAACGATTTTTTGAAATACAGTTCTCCACTGCTCAGGACCTCTTTTTTTTGTTCTAGCATTCCTGTTTTTTTTTAGCACTTGGTAAACATATAGGCTATTTCCAATGACAGTATGAGGGTATTTTGACTTTAGGCTTGCAAAACATTTTGAATCATTTTCAATCCTCTCCCAACTGATGATACCTTGACTTTTGTGACAGATGAAAGCTACTTAGCTCTCTCTAAGAAGATACAAAGCTAGGCTATATTTTACAAAATGTAAGTCTCCCTAAAGGAGGTTTAGTGCAATAAAGTACTCTGTGCTGAGAGTCGAAAATCTTTTGTGTCTTGAGTATTTTCTGTTTCCTATACGGAGAATCAAGTTATTTCAGTTAGCTGGACGAACCCATTGATACTATTTTGTGAAATAACACTCAGGTCCTTAAAACCATTCAATAAATTGAATTAGGTTATTTTTGATCAAACAACAACTTTCTCTTGATTTCAAAATCCTAAAAATAACAATCTACTCGCTTTCCAAAATGTTCTCTAGGGAAACATCTGAAACAGCAACGGGTTTCTCCTCTCTTTTTGTGTAACGTATGGGTCTTATTCTGGATTCATAATGAGCCTTTCAATGGATCAGTGGTCAGTGCTTATGATCAGTGGTCTAGATTGGAAGCACTAAGGACACAAATAGGAGCTCCACCACTTTCCAGCAGTCATGAAATTGAGTTTTGGAACAACGTTAAAGAGATTCTCCGGTACTTTTGTATACTTTTTAGCCAGTAGTTCTGAAAGTAGCAGCACTCACGAGCCGAAAGTGGTCCCTGAAGATTGCTTACTACGTCACATGTGTGTGGAAATGTGCACCATGTCATTTCTCTCTCTCCCTCTCTCTCTCTCTCGTGTCCACTGAGCTGTTGGGCCTGCCCTGCAACTTCATTGGATAACACTGGGCAGGCTTCCTGCTAGCTGTCACTCAAATGTTGAAGCTCATTGGCTAGAACTTGAATTGCTATGGGGGTGACCCACGTGGGGGGGAAAGTTGGGAAAATTGCGGTGCAAAACTTCAAGGAAACAACCACTTTCAAAATAAGGATTTCTTGGCTAATTGAGATAAGACAGTAATTATGCTCATAGATTATGCAGGCATGTACTACATATTGACACATCCAGCCCAAAGCTGGAGGTTTAAAAAACTATTTCTTAGTCGCCAAAGTACCGGAGCATGTCTTTTAATATTTACAGTGTGGAAGTGTGAACATGGATATTTGAGGACATTTTCCCAGTTATTTTCCTGTCTTCTTATAAACATTTAAAACCAATTTCTTATTACTTCGCTAGATATTTCTATGTACCTAGACAAAAACACACCAAATAGTACCTGCAGGCATGTTAGTTCAGTTTCAACAGAAACCTTAATTTTCTCCTAAAAGACAGCAATATCTAAAATACATTATTTATTTTTTCATTTTGCAGTATGCAGCCCCACTTTGTACATATTATAACATTGGTTTTTCACGGACAGTCAAAGTTTCACAAACGTGTAAACAGGGTTGCTTTCACAACATGAATGAAATCATAAAAATATAAATAGCCAATGCATGAATTCTTTAGAAGTACTGCTGATGTACAGCAATGCATACCAGTCTCCCTGTTCATTTAATTTGAAAAAAAAAAACGGTCTATAATTCTTCCATGCAAAATGTGCACCTCTCCTCGATACAAGACCCAAAAATGCTTTAGGAACCAAACATATAAGTAAAAACAGAAACCCATGAGGCTTCCAGAAGCCCTCTCTCCCCACGTCTTGGTATTGTTAAGTGGGCTGAGGTGAGTGGGTAATTACTGGTATTCGAGCCCAGCTCAGAGGGAGGTCTCCAGGCTGTGCAGCGGGCTCCCAGGGCGCGGCGGCAGCGCAGCGCTCTGGTGGATCCCGCCAGTCTTTGGGCTCTCTTTGTATAAGGGGATGATCCTGTCCACAGCATTGTTGTTCTGGTTGGGCGTGGACGGAAGGGTTGCCAGCGTCGAGGGTGGGGGCAGGGTCTGTGCAGCGTTGCGCTTGGTGGGAGCATCGTCCTCCCCCTCTGTGTCGTCGATGAGGGGGATCTGCGGCTCCGAGTCTTCTATCCGGAACTCCGGGGTGGTCATGAAGTTGTGGATCGAGTTGCGGGACTCAGGGGTCTCCAGGCCTTCGTAGGGGGACAACGTGTCTTGGAAGGCATTCACTACACGGATCTGGATGGTTTGGGGATGAAGACAGTCAACATTTTAGTATTGAGTCCCCATCGAAAGTTAAAGCACAATCCTGAGTTTGAATCCTTGGTTTGGTGTAAAGCTGAGGGATGATTGTAAGCTGAGATGTAACTTAGAGTTGATCAAACAAACCTGAGTCTGGATCCTGCCTAGGCCTCTGCACCAGAGCACCTGCCCCCTTCTCATCTCCATCTCACCATGGTCGATCTCGTCCAGGTCCTCCATCTCCTCCAGCTCATCCTCAGGGATCTCCTCCTGCTGCGTACCATGACCTGCAGACTTCAGGAACTTCAGCCGACTGGTGGGGACAGTGGTGACCACCTAGAAATGAACAGACAGGAACTCAAATGCTGTCACTAATTTGTGACAAAACATTTGTTCCAAAGCTTCATAACAGCCAAGGAGATCATTGGAAGACATTCGAAACCTGTGAGAACCTCACCTGGCCCCATAGAAGACATCCAAAGCCCAAGAACACACACCAGAGCCACTGGTCGATGCTGAGGCCCACACAGCTGAAAGGTTTCCCTCCAAACTGAACGATCACGATCTGGACAACAACACACAGGGTGATTCGAGAGCAATGTTATTTTCTGTCCAATATGACATCTCCTCTGTGTGGATGTCCTGTATGGATCCGAAGGCTAGCTCACCTGGATGACGAACGTTCCGAACACAATGGAGCAGAAGATCATGTTTTTGAAGATGCCGTCAAAGACGTTGCGCTCGCCGTGGATCTTGCGAGCGTTGATTTCATTGAAGAGCTGCATCATGACGAAGGTGTTGAAAACAATGGTGTAATGTTCCGAGGGAGGGGCATGGAGAGGCGCATACCTCCCACTGTCAATGTCGAAAATCTGCTCTCCTGTGGTGGCAACATACAGGTACATAATAACAAGGCCCACTGGAGACAAGCAATACGGATCAAGTCATTATGAGATCAATACATTTGCTTTCATATCTTCATAAAGGACAAAGTTAGATGTCCAATTGGCACGACTAACTAATTTGAACCCATGCGATACTCACCTGGTAGGGTTGCAAAGCTACTGGTAATTTACCAAAGTTACCAGAATCTTTGGCAATCTATGGAAATCTATGGTAACTATGGTAATTTATACATATATAGTATACACTTTTTATATCAAATGGGCAGTGGGGGAAAAAGTACAGTAAATTTTTAAAAGTGAGTCACCCAGTAAAATACTACTTGAGTAAAAGTCTAAAAGTATTTGGTTTTAAATATACTTAAGTATCAAAAGTAAATGGAATTGCTAAAATGTACTTCAGTATCAAAAGTAAAAGTATAAATTCCTTATAAACTCAGCAAAAAAAGAAACGTCCACTCACTGTCAACTGCGTTTATTTTCAGCAAACTTAACATGTGTAAATATTTGTATGAACATAAGATTCAACAACTGAGACATAAACTGAACAAGTTCCTCAGACATGTGACTAACAGAAATTGAATAATGTGTCCCTGAAAAAAGGGGGGTCAAAATCAAAAGTAACAGTCAGTATCTGGTGTGGCCACCAGCTGCATTAAGTACTGCAGTGCATCTCCTCCTCATGGACTGCACCAGATGTGCCAGTTCTTGCTCTGAGATGTTACTCCACTCTTCCACCTTGGCACCTGCAAGTTCCCGGACATTTCTTGGGGGAATGGCTCTAGCCCTCACCCTCCGATCCAACAGGTCCCAGACGTGCTCAATGGGATTGAGATCTGGGCTCTTCGCTGGTGACGGCAGAACAGTGACATTCCTGTCTTGCAGGAAATCACACACAGACGAACAGTATGGCTGGTGGCATTGTCATGCTGGAGGGTCATGTCAGGATGCACCTGCAGGAAGGGTACCACATGAGGGAGGAGGATGTCTTCCCTGTAACGCACAGCGTTGAGATTGCCTGCAATGACAACAAGCTCAGTCCGATGATGCTGTGACACACCACCCCAGACCATGACGGACCCTCCACCTCCAAATCGATCCCACTCCAGAGTACAGGCCTCGGTGTAAAGCTCATTCCTTCAATCGTCAGTGAAGAGCACTTTTTGCCAGTCCTGTCTGGTCTAGCGACAGTGGGTGTGTGCCCAAAGGCGATGTTGTTGCTGGTGATGTCTATTGAGGACCTGCCTTACAATAGGCTTACAAGCCCTCAGTCCAGCCTCTCTCAGCCTATTGCAGACAGTCTCAGCACTGAAGGAGGGATTGTGCGTTCCTGGTGTAACTTGGGCAGTTGTTGTTGCCATCCAGTACCTGTCCCGCACAGGTGTGATGTTCGGATGTACCGATCCTGTGCAGGTGTTGTTACAACGTGGTCTGCCACTGCATGTACAATCAGCTGTCCGCCCTGTCTCCCTGTAGTGCTGTCTTAGGCGTCTCAAAGTACGGACATTGCAATTTATTGCCCTGGCCACATCTGCAGTCCTCATGCCTCCTTTCAGCATGCATAAGGCACGTTCACGCAGATGAGCAGGGACCCTGGGCATCTTTATTTTGGTGTCTTCCAGAGTCAGTAGAAAGGTCTCTTTAGTGTCCTAAGTTTTCATAACTCTGACCTTAATTGCCTACCGTCTGTAAGCTGTTGGTGTCTTAATGACCGTTCCACAGATGCATGTTGATACATTGTTTATGGTTCATTGAACAAGCATGGGAAACAGTGTTTAAATCCTTTACAATGAAGATCTATGGAGTTATTTGTGTTTTACCTAATTATCTTTGAAAGACAGGGTCCTGAAAAAGGGACGTTACTTTTTTTGCTGAGCTTAGCTGCAAACCAGACAGCACAATATTTTAAAAAAATGTTTTAACGGATAGCCAGGGGCCTACTCACACACATAATTTTCAAACAAAGCATTTGTGTTTAGTGAGTCCACCATATTTAATTAAGTACTTTACACCACTGTCTAGAGATGGATCGAAATTTAGAGAAAGGTTACCTGGAGGAAAATGGGGGAGGGTCATGCTTTTTGAATTTCAATCAAGGAAATTCAATTATTATTATTTTTTATCTAGTCCAGGGGAGGGTCATGTAATTTGTCATTGATGAAATCTCAATATTTCTCAGTGTTTGAGCTGTTTATCTTTGTGTGCTTGATGCTGCCCCTTATCTCTGATTCTCTGCTGGGCGGGCAATATCAATAGGCTATAGGCTACGAAGTGCATCCTCTGAGAGGCACAGAGCAAAGTTATATTTCTAAGATAGCTGCTGGGATGGTACAAATACAACTAGGCTGCATTACGCCCATTACTCCCTAAGCCCGGGCCTGCTCTGTTCTTGCTGATCAAAAACATTTTTGTGTGCTGCCTAACCAATGGCGGTGCTGTGTAGGCCTAAAGTGGCAGTTCAGGAGGAGAGTCAAAGGCTTCTTCCGAATATTTTACTTATTTATTAGGCCTAGGCCAAGAACTCTTGCTCCAGGACTAGCCTATAGCCCAGGTCTTTCCAACCTTGTTCATGGAGAGCTGCTCTTCTGTAGGTTTTCGTTCAAACCCCAGCTGTAACTAACCTGATTCACCTTATCAACCAGCTAATTATTAGAATCAGGTGTGCAAAATTACGGTTGGAGTGAAAACCTACAGGACGGTAGCTCTCCAGGAACAGGCTTGCTGAAGGATTCATTTTAAACACCAATTGTATTCACTATTTATTCTTAGGATAATGTTTTCATTAATTGTATTATTTTATATATTAGGCCACAGATAGGGCCAGACATAATTACAGACACCTGTGGTAATCTGAATTACCCAAAAGGGCCACTTTGAAAGTTTCCAGTAATATACCCTCCCTTTGCAACACTACTCACCGGTGAAGAGCAGGGTGAAGATGACAGTAAGCTGGTAGACAGCATGGCCCAGGATGTTCTTCATCATGGTGCGGGAGATGAGGGGCTTGTTCCGGCCATACGGTTTCCTCAGCAGCAGAGACTCGGTGGGGGGCTCAGTGGCCAGGGCCAGGGAGGCAAAGGTGTCCATGATCAGGTTCACCCACAGCATCTGGACAGCTTTGAGAGGAGAGTCCTGGGGGGAGATGTAGTTTGGTTTATGTATAGCCCCCCACTTTTCAAAGACCATTGTAACTTGTAGAGTTGATTAGAAAAACGCCCAAGATGGGAAGAATGGACATGACAGCAATACAGTGTCTCACCTGTGTGATGCAGGCTCCTGTGAAGGCCACGATGACGGCCACCACGTTGACTGTCAACTGGAACTGGAGGAACTTGGAGATGCTGTCGTAGACGTTCCGCCCCCACATCACCGCCTTGACGATGCTGCTGAAGTTGTCGTCTGTCAGGATGATGTCTGAGGCCTCTTTGGCTACGTCCGTGCCCGCAATGCCCTGTGGGCACAGCATGTCACAGCGCATTAGTCGCAGGAACAAAAGTACCCGTCCGGTCAAATCAGAGAGACAACATACTCATGAAATATTGATGGGGTATAACATACGCCAGATCTTGAAGTATAAAAACACCATACCATGGCAAATCCAACATCCGCTTTCTTCAAGGCAGGGCCGTCATTAGTGCCATCTCCTGTTACAGCAACAACTTGTCTTGGTTCTAGTACAGTGCTATCCATTATACCTGTGAACAGAGGCAAGCATCATCTAGATAGATAATAATAATATGTAAGACCTAAAAATGTATCTGTAATGATAAATGAAAAAATACCCCCCAAACATACCTTTTACTAAAGTATGTTTGTCAGTGGGTGAGGATCTTGCAAGCACACGGAGTTTAGGCCAAATCTTATCAATGCGTTCTTGCTCAATCTGGAAGTAGATTGTTTTTTGGGTCACTCGATCATCACCATTTTTTTTCACAGAAACAGATTCATTTTGTGAGAGAAAGAGAGGAATATTACCTCTCCCAGTTGGTTTCTTATCCGTCGGTTGAACTCTTTGCCGTCTATACAGAGGAAGTCATCTCCGGGGTGCACTATGCCACACTTACTGGCAATGGCTCGAGCCGTGTCGATGTTGTCCCCTGTGACCATGCGCACCGTGATGCCAGCGCGCTGACACCTCTTAATGGCGTCAGGAACCTAGGGTGGAAGAAAAATACTTTATTTTTCCGATTATGGAAATGTGTGTTTTGTTTATAATCTAACACCCCAAGACACACTCAGAAAGACCTGCTCTCCCCTTCAGGGGAATTATACATGTACATTGTTGAGGGTTATACCACCACAAACATCTACCTCCTTGAATTAATTGGACTTTTGCAACAAGGACCTTGATTGGGCATATCCCGCTTGCCCTTTTACCTCTGGCCGCACAGGGTCCTCGATGCCCACCACACACAAACAGGTGAGGCCGGTGAGGATGTCAGTTTCGTTTTCCCAGTCAGGCTCGCCGTCGACCGGGGGGAAGTCCCTGTAGGCCAGGCATATGGTCCTCAGGCCCTCGGAGGCCATGGGCTCGATCACATTCTTCACCACATAGTCTCTGTCCCTGGGCTTGAAGACCTTAGCCTCCCCACTTGCTGTCATGATCTTACAACACCTGCGATGAGTCAAAGAGGAAATCTGTATTAGGTTTCGGGACAAATAATACTGGGAGAGTTCACAGAGTTCATTTGCAGGAAAGCAAGAAACGGAAAGTGCCAGCAATACTTCTTTAGGAGAATCTCGGAGGCTCCTTTGCTGAACATCCTGTAGCTCCCGTCTGCGTTCTTCAGCACTGTGCTCATGGACTTCCTGACTGAGTTGAAGGTGTAGACCTTGAAGAGCTTCTCCTCTGGGATCTCGTTGCGGATGGTCATATAGTCACGTCTCAGTTCCAAGACAAAGCCCAGCAAGGCACATTCGGTCTTGTTGCCCACCTGGCGTGGCAGCCCGCCCTCCTTCTCAGGAGACTGAGACAAACCATTTACACGTTAAGGTCAGTTCCAAACTTCAAATCAACTAACATAACTTACACTTTGTACGAAAATGTCCCATTATATCAATGCATGATTTAAATGAAAGTCTGAGTTCTCAGATTTCAAGAGGATTTGTCCCTGGCTTGAAATCCCTGACCTGGCACTCAACGTATTTGCTCAGATGTCAATGAACGATTGCTATGAAAAGAGCTGTATTGCACATCTCTTTGTGTTCTGTTTGACAGAGGTGAAAACCTCGGAGTCTCAAGTGAAGTATGTTCACTAACCATGATCTTGGAAGTGTAAGCACAGTTGACTCCGATGCCCGTAATGAGCAGGTCCAAGACTTTGCCTGGGATGAGGTCAGACTCAGGAACCACCCTGTAGTGCCTGTCTCCCAGATAAGCCTGGACCACGGTCATCCTGTTCATGGTTAACGTCCCCGTTTTGTCAGAGCAGATGGCTGTGGCGTTGCCCATGGTTTCACAGGCATCCAGGTGCCTCACCAGGTTGTTGTCTTTCATCATTTTCTGAGGAAGAGAGGAGGCTATGATTTGGGATCTGGCAATGACTTTCCTAATTGCTCCTGTCTGTAATATATATATATATATATATATTAATATACTATAGTAATATTGTAATGACAAAGTAGTGATACCTACTTTGACAGAATACGCAAGTGAGATGGTGACGGCCAGGGGGAGGCCTTCGGGGACGGCCACCACAAGCACGGTAACACCAATGATGAAGAACTTGACGCAGAACTGAATGTAGATGGGCGTGCAGTCCGCGATCCATGGTAGGCCCTGGATCCAGAAGGTGTCCACCATAAACAGAGTTATCAGGATGATGACTGTCAACCCTGACATGAACAGGCCTGGACAGAGGAAAAGATAGTAGTGCACTGTACACAATGAGATAATCAAATATTTGCAATAATGACAAGCTGGGACAAGCTGCTGCGGAAATCTTTTCAACATTCAGAATTCCCTTGTGATGGTCTTACCCGCTTTGCCGATCTGCACCGCTAATTTGGTCAATTTCCCCTGGAGCACAGACTTCTCCTTCTTCGGGTGGGCTTTCTTCTTCTCCTCTCCTTCATCGTCACTGTTGAGGGCCTGCATCTCCACGCCTGCACCATCCTGAGACTTACCTGAGGGAGAGGAGAGGACGAGTCCAAAGACATTTAAACAAGGATTTTTGAAGCAGCCCAATAAAAAAAGCATGCAATGGGAAAAATAGTACATTGGTGTGTAAGGGTTTATCGTGAGATGGCACTGCTACTGCTTGGAAACAGATAGGGGGCGCTGTTCTGTGTGATACACCGCCAGACGCTATGGTGTTTGGTTCACAGTCCTTAATCCGAGCCTGGGGATTATTGCTCCTTCAAGGCTGAGATTCTTTACAAACAAATTCTTCCACCGTCATCCCAAAACATGCCCATGTTCTGTAATAGCACAAACACACACGCACCAGAACCCTATATACTCAAAACTTTTGTAAGTGAAGTAAAGGGACATTGTTCATCCAGGCAAATGTGTGAGTGAGTGTGTGTGTGTGTGTCTGTAAGTGTGTACAGTATGTGTGTCTGTAAGTGTGTACAGTATGTGTGTCTGTAAGTGTGTACAGTATGTGTGCGTGTAAAGTGTGTACAGTATGTGTGTCTGTAAGTGTGTACAGTATGTGTGCGTGTAAAGTGTGTACAGTATGTGTGTCTGTAAGTGTGTACAGTATGTGTGTCTGTAAGTGTGTACAGTATGTGTGTCTGTAAGTGTGTACAGTATGTGTGTCTGTAAGTGTGTACAGTATGTGTGCGTGTAAAGTGTGTACAGTATGTGTGTCTGTAAGTGTGTACAGTATGTGTGTCTGTAAGTGTGTACAGTATGTGTGTCTGTAAGTGTGTACAGTATGTGTGTCTGTAAGTGTGTACAGTATGTGTGTCTGTAAGTGTGTACAGTATGTGTGTCTGTAAGTGTGTTGATCCAAAAACAGTACATAAAGGTTGTTAGCTAAGGGAAGAAAGGCACGGGGAAAAATCAGCTGCTGAGCTTAAGAGCTGTAATCTCCTTGGTCCTAATCACCATGAACGGAGTCAAGAGCACCTGCTGCTCGGACCACAGGAACACACACATGACCATATGGCGTCAGGGACACACAGGGCCACACTCAGACTATACACACCTTATGCACAAACCGGAGCCCTATACTCTGAATTTAGTTTGGTCAACTCTGAGTTCGACTTGGGATAACCAATACCACGAAAGTGGCTCACCTTTAAGCAAGGTCCATTTCTATGCCAACGAACTTTGAGCAAGGTCCATTTCTATGAGGACTTAGTGAGGTAGGGCTTTCAGAATCTAGTTTGAGGACTTAGTGAGGTACTTTCAGAATCTAAGGACTTAGTGAGGTACCTTTCAGAATCTAGTTTGAGGACTTAGTGAGGTACAAAATCTAGTTTGAGGACTTAGTGAGGTACAGGGCTTTCAGAATCTAGTTTGAGGACTTAGTGAGGTACAGGGCTTTCAGAATCTAGTTTGAGGACTTAGTGAGGTACAGGGCTTTCAGAATGTATTCACAACCCTTGACTTTTTCTACATTTTGTCCTTTATAATGGATTCAATTTAAGATTTTTTTTGTCACTGGCCTCCACACGAAACCTTTATAATGTCAAAGTGGAATTATGTTTTTAGAAATATTTACCAATGAAATAAACATGAAAAGCTGAAATGTCTTGAGTCAATAAGTATTCATCCCCTTTGTTATGGCAAGCCTAAATACGTTCAGGAGTACAAATGTGCCTGACAAGTCACACAATAAGTTGCATGGACTCACTCTGTGTGCAACAATAGTGTTCAACATGATTTTTGAATGACTACCCCATCTCTGTACCCCACACGTACAAATATGTCTAATATGTCTAATATGTCTAATATGTCTAATATGTCTAATATGTCTAATATGTCTATCGTTATTTTTGCAAAGCATGTTTTCAAAAACTTTATTTAAAAATCGCAAAGCATGTGTTTTTTCAGATCAAACACACCGCTGGAACGCCAATTAAGCTGTTTTCATGTCATAATAATTTGAAAGATAACTTGGAAAACCAGGTGTTTTAAATCGGCGTATCATTATTGCGATTTTGACCTTTGGCCGATCTAAGATCAGCAAAGTAAGGCATTTACATGACTATAATATATCTGCCTACTGTCATAATCTGTTTAATATCAAATTATTATTGTGGATTTAAACGCACTCATTGACAAACTTACCTTTCTTGTTTTTCTCATCTCTTTTATCTGTGGAAAAAAAATAAACGACCGCAGTTAATCATTTGTCCATTTACACATCAGCAAAGAGCATCTCACTATTGCAGAGTGGCAAAACACTTTTAGTTCTAATATGTTCCCTTGGATGTGAGTTCCCTTGACGGCTGGCCCTTAGACACTGAAGTGGACATTTCTGTCTTAACTCCCTAATACAGTCCTCACCCTGATCCATGATACTGCGACGACAAACATAAACAAAACACTCCCCTAACACAATTAGCAGCTATGCAACAGGTTGGTTCATTCACAGGTGGTAACTTTTTTTGTAGCCCTGGTATGGCAGGAGAGGTAACGTCCTTAGCTCAACTGACTCATCTGCAGTCAGTTAACTAACTGAGATGTTAACCAACTGTGTCTATAAGTCAGCATCCTCTATAGCGCTCTCACATGCCGTAATTAACCTGCACCAAGATTCAGCTGCAGATACTCTGTCTGTGTATTGTGGTGTAAGGTGGGAACTTCCTGTATTTGGCACAGCATCTGAGTGGGAATGTTGAATGTGCATGTCACTCTCATGCCACTGGCAGACACACCATATAACTCAGATACTCTGTCTGTGTATTGTGGTGTAAGGTGGGAACTTCCTGTATTTGGCACAGCATCTGAGTGGGAATGTTGAGGTGGGAACTTCCTGTATTTGGCACAGCATCTGAGTGGGAATGTTGAATGTGCATGTCACTCTCATGCCACTGGCAGACACACCATATAACTCAGATACTCTGTCTGTGTATTGTGGTGTAAGGTGGGAACTTCCTGTATTTGGCACAGCATCTGAGTGGGAATGTTGAATGTGCATGTCACTCTCATGCCACTGGCAGACACACCATATAACTCAAGATCGTTGAACAAAAAGCATAATTTCATTTGACTACTTTCAGGAATTATTCTTTGACCCCTTCAGTTAATACAGAGCTAATGTTGCAGGGCTTTCAAGCTGTCACAGATTACAAAAGGGAAACCCAGCCGCGAAACGCCCACCGCTGCCTAATTGACGAGCTAAATGCCTTCGATGACTCCAAGGCAAGCAACACTGAACCAAGCAACAGTCCTCCGTAGCACATCAACACCATCATTCCAGACACCCTGTACCCACTCCAAATTCCATACCGCCCCAACAGATCCACAGATAACGCAATCTCTATTGCACTCCAACTGCACTCGCCCACCTGGACAAAAGGAATACTTATGTAAGAATGCTTTTCATTGAGTACAGCTCAGCAAGTTTGACAAACACCATCATCATGTTTACTGACGACACGATGATGGTATGACTGATCACTAACAACAATGAGGCAGCCTATAGGGAGGAGATCAGTGTGGCGCCAGGACAACAACCACTCCCTCAATGTCAGCAAGACAAAGGAGCTGATCGTGGACTACAGGAAACGGAGGGGTGAGCACGCTCCCCATCCAAATCAATAGGGCTGTAGTGGAGTGGGTTGAGAGCTTCAAGTTCCTCAGTGTCCACACCACTAAGGAATTAACATGGTCCACACACACCCACATAGTTTTGAAGAAGGCACTCTTTCCCCTCAGGACGCTGAAAAGATTTGGCATGGATCCTCAGATCCTCAAAGTTCTACAGCTACACCATTGAGAGCATCTTAACTGGCTGCATCACTGCTTGGTATGGTAACTGCAAGAGGGTGGTGAGCTCCCTCTCATACACGACCGCTATACCAGGCGGTGTCAGAGGAAGGCCCCAAACAATGTCAGACTACAGCCACCTGAGCTATAGACTGTTCTCACTGCTACCACATAGCAAGCGGTACCAGTGCACCAAATCTGGAACCAACAGGACCCCGAACAGCTTCTACCCCCAAGCCATAAGACTGACAAACAAGACTGCTAAATAGCTAATGAAATGGCTACCCAGACTATCTGCATTGATCCTTTTTGCACTAACTAGTGCTGAGCGATGAAAAAATAAAAAATAAAAAAAGAACATTTCAGTTAAACAACTGATTGACCAACATCAACTGCTCAGTGCGCAGTTTCTGTAGAGATAAATTAGTTTAGCGCAGAAAACGTGCTAATTAACTACAATGACCACAATCCATTGCATTCGTACTTGTCCGTTTTGTGTGTTTCTTTATTACCTGCTAAATTAGGTTAGTGTGGGGGCAGACATGGAAAGAGAGAGAGAAGAACCAAAAGAATGCGCGATCGAGAGGGATAGAGAGCAGTTCCTTCACGAGGTATCTCTACCTGAAAATGCATGATCTAAGTGATTGATAGTTGGTATTCAGCATTCATAAAAGTATGCCTTATTTACTTTCAAGAACAGCAGCTCAATGGAGATGAGATCTTGACTTGGAATTAAATAATAAAGTCACCAAATAAAACAAATGTAATATACACAACAACTGAAATATTTTATTAAAGTAAAGTAATGTGAATAAATTACTGTTAGTAAGCAGTAATTGTCACGCCCTGATCTGTTTCACCTGTCCTTGTACTTGTCTCTACCCCCCACCAGGTGTCGCTCATCTTCCCCATTATCTTCCCCATTATCCCCTGGGTACCTATACCTGTGTTCTCTGTTTGTCTGTTACCAGTTTGTATTGTTTGTCAAGCCAACCAGCGTTTTGTCTCAGCTCCTGGTTTTCCCCAGTCTCTTTTTCCCTCCTGATTTTGACCATTGCCTGTCCTGACTCTGAGCCCGCCTGCCTGACCCCTCTGCCTGCCTCTGACCCTGAGTCTGCCTGCCGTCCTGTGCCTTTGCCTCTACTCTGGATTACCGACCTCTGCCTGACCTGACCTTGACCCTGAATCTGCCTGCCGTCTGGTACCCTTGCCCCACTACTCTGGATTATCGACCTCTACTTGTCTTGACCTGTTGTTTGTCTGCCCTTGTTGCTGTAATAAACATTGTTACTTCAACACAGTCTGCATTTAGGTCTTACCTGAAACGTGATAGTAATGGGCAGTCACTACCATTATGGGACTTTTATTAATTGTTTTATTCTATGTTGTTACAGATTTCAACCCACATAATGCATAGTGGGGCGGCAGGGTAGCCTAGTGGTTAGAGCGTTGGACTAGTAACTGAAAGGTTGCAAGTTCAAATCCCGAGCTGATAAGATACAAATCTATCAATCTGCCCCTGAATAGGTAGTTAATCCACTGTTCCTAGGCTGTCATTGAAAATAAGAATTTGTTCTTAACTGACTTGCCTAGTTAAATAACGGTTAAAAAAACGTGTGCATTTAATGTTTAAAAAAAATATGGAAATAGAAAACTGTGATTATGATAAAAAATATTGAACCAAAACGACCTCAAAAAGCACTAATTGCTCAGCACACACACTTAAATGTACATACTTACACTGACACCCCAACATACACCCACACATAACATATGCATACTTACACAACACAATTGCTGCTGTTATTGTCTATTATCTATCCTGTTGCCTAGTCACTTTACCCCTACCTACGTATATGTACATAGTTATCTCAATTACCTCGTACCCCGGCACATCGACTGGGTACTGGTACTCCCTGTATATAGCCCTGTTATTTTCTACTCCCTGTATATAGCCATGTTATTTTCTACTCCCTGTATATAGCCATGTTATTTTCTACTTCCTGTATATAGCCATGTTATTTTCTACTTCCTGTATATAGCCCTGTTATGTTATTTTCTCCCTTTATAGCCATGTTATTTTCTACTCCCTGTATATAGCCATGTTATTTTCTACTTCCTGTATATAGCCATGTTATTTTCTACTTCCTGTATATAGCCCTGTTATTTTCTACTTCCTGTATATAGCCATGTCATTGTCTACTCCCTGTATATAGACATGTTATTTTCTACCATGTTATTTTCTACTCCCTGTATATAGCACTGTTATTTTCTACTTCCTGTATATAGCCATGTTATTTTCTACTTCCTGTATATAGCCATGTTATTTTCTACTTCCTGTATATAGCCATGTTATTTTCTACTTCCTGTATATAGCCATGTTATTTTCTACTTCCTGTATATAGCCATGTTATTTTCTACTCCCTGTATATAGCCATGTTATTTTCTACTTCCTGTATATAGCCATGTTATTTTCTACTTCCTGTATATAGCCCTGTTATTTTCTACTTCCTGTATATAGCCCTGTTATTTTCTACTTCCTGTATATAGCCCTGTTATTTTCTACTTCCTGTATATAGCCCTGTTATTTTCTACTTCCTGTATATAGCCATGTTATTTTCTACTCCCTGTATATAGCCATGTTATTTTCTACTTCCTGTATATAGCCATGTTATTTTCTACTTCCTGTATATAGCCATGTTATTTTCTACTTCCTGTATATAGCCATGTTATTTTCTACTTCCTGTATATAGCCATGTTATTTTCTACTTCCTGTATATAGCCATGTTATTTTCTACTCCTGTATATAGCCATGTTATTTTCTACTCCCTGTATATAGCCATGTTATTTTCTACTTCCTGTATATAGCCCTGTTATTTTCTATTTCCTGTATATAGCCCTGTTATTTTCTACTTCCTGTATATAGCCCTGTTATTTTCTACTTCCTGTATATAGCCCTGTTATTTTCTACTTCCTGTATATAGCCATGTTATTTTCTACTTCCTGTATATAGCCATGTTATTTTCTACTCCCTGTATATAGCCATGTTATTTTCTACTTCCTGTATATAGCCCTGTTATTTTCTACTTCCTGTATATAGCCCTGTTATTTTCTACTCCCTGTATATAGCCCTGTTATTTTTACTTGTTATTGTTATTCGTTATTCCCTGTGTATTTTGTATCTTTATCTTTAACTCTGCATTGAAGGACCCGTAAGTAAGCATTTCACTGTTAGTCTACACCTGTTGTTTACGAAAGCATGTGACAAATAACATTTTATTTCATTTGAATAACCTTGTCTGACACCTGCTATGGTGGCAAATAGCTTTATGTCATGCCACTGGCAAAATGTAACGTAATAGCATCTGTAGACTCTATAGGATAGCATCATGGAATATCTCATAACACATATTGTTGGACAGGGTTTTTCAAAACAATTATATTCTATGTTTACTCCTACGATGGTGAGTCTCAACCAAATACAATAGAGATGAGGTGAGTTTTTACAAATGTTGTGTAACAGATGACTATAAAAGTTGAATCTAGTTCCACATACTTTTCTTGTCCAGTTTGTCCTTCTTGTCCTTCTTTTCTTTCTTCTCTTTCTTTCTCCTCTCTTTCTCCTTCTTCTTCTCCTCCCTTTCCCTTTTTTTCCTTTCCTTCTCTGCTTTCTCCTCCTCATCGTCGTCTTCGTCTTCGCCGGCTCCGAGCAGGGTGAAAATGATGCCTGTCTGGGAGTTGACACCTACTGCTGTGATCAATATCTTCCCAGAACCCTCCATGACGTGGGTACCTGGCAGGAGACAAACATGGACAGCCATTGAGACATGGTCATAGGAACCTGACAAATATAATATCTCCAACTAAAATGGCATAGTAAAAGATATTTCTTTAGGCCATACAAATGCATTTAAATGTTTAACGGTTCAATTTTTGTGAGGGGAGCAAGCAAATAAAATGTGATGATGTTTTTGTGAGGGGAGCAAGCGAATAAAATGTGATGATATTTTTGTGAGGGGAGCAAGCAAATAAAATGTGATGATATTTTTGTGAGGGGAGCAAGCGAATAAAATGTGATGATGTTTTTGTGAGGGGAGCAAGCAAATAAAAAAATGTGATGATGTTTTTTGTGAGGGGAGCAAGCGAATAAAATGTGATGATGTTTTTGTGAGGGGAGCAAGTGATGATGTTTTTGTGAGGGGAGCAAGCAAATAAAATGTGATGATATTTTTGTGAGGGGAGCAAGCAAATAAAATGTGATGATATTTTTGTGAGGGGAGCAAGCGAATAAAATGTGATGATGTTTTTGTGAGGGGAGCAAGCAAATAAAATGTGATGATATTTTTGTGAAACGTGAAGAAGGGTAGCGTTAAATATTTAATTACATGAGTATGGCCTAACAGTATTTATGCAGGAATAGCAAGATCATGCTGTTTCAAGTAGTTGTTAACTCCAAGGCGCTCTTATGAAGATTGATTGACAGTGATAAGATGCTAGGCTAAACAGCAAATGAAAACCACAATGGAAAAGAAAAGGGACCCAGTGGTGTACAGTACTTCAATAGTACTTTAAAGTATTTTTTACTTAAGTAGTTTTGGGGGGAATCTGTACTTCACTTCACTATTTATATTTTGACATATTTTACTTTTACTTCACTACATTCCTAAAGAACATAATGTACTCTTTACTCCTTACATTTTCCATGACACCCAAAAGTACTCATTACATTTTGAATGCTTAGCAGGGCAGGAAAATAGTCCAATTCACGCACGTATCAAGAGAACATCTCTGGTCATCCGTATTGCCTCTGATCTGACGGAATCACTAAACACAAATGCTTTGTTTGTAAATTATGTCGGAGTTTTGGAGAGTGCCCCTGGCTATCTGTAATTTAAAAAACAAGAAAATTGTGCAGACTGGTTTGCTTAATATAAGGAATTTGAAATTATTCATACTTTTACTTTGATACTTAAGTATATTTTAGCAATTCAATTTACTGTTGATACTTTAGACTTTTACTGAAGTAGTATTTTACCTGAGTCATTTTCTATTAAGGTATTTTTTTACTTTCACTCAAGTATGACAAGTGGGTACTTTTTCCACCACTACCACCACCTTAATTCATAGTATGACAAGTGGGTACTTTTTCCACCACTACCACCACCTTAATTCATAGTATGACAAGTGGGTACTTTTTCCACCACTACCACCACCTTAATTCATAGTATGACAAGTGGGTACTTTTTACACCACTACCACCACCTTAATTCATAGTATGACAAGTGGGTACTTTTTACACCACTACCACCACCTTAATTCATAGTGGAAAGAACAAACGAAGCGATGCCTCTGGGCGATGCCTCTGGGCGATGCCTCTGGGCGATGCCTCTGGGCCTCTGGGCGATGCCTCTGGGCGATGCCTCTGGGCTCTGGGCGATGCCTCTGGGCTCTGGGCGATGCCTCTGGGCGATGCCTCTGGGCGATTCCCAGCTTGATCCAAACTGGATCTGCATCAGCCATGTTATATGAAGAGAGGAAGGCTCATCATCATTACCTGACAGCAGCATTGGATCGTTGTCCAAAGTCTTCTTGACATGGTCGGATTCACCGGTGAGAGAGCTTTCATCGATTTTCAAATCATTTCCCTGGATCAGCACACCATCAGCAGGAAGAAGGTCACCTGGGAGAAAACGTACACACCATACATGAACATCAGACAGCCCAGCTGGGTGAGTTAGCTCATTTAACCCAGATTCAGAGTAGTGGAAAAAGACGGGTAGAAAGTTCTATCAAACGTAGGATGGTAGATGCTCTTTGGTTTTAAGGCAAGCTCTCATGGACACACACACACACACACACACACACACACACACACACACACACACACACACACACACACACACACACACACACACACACACACACACACGCAGGTCACTCTTTCTTCAGGACCAATACCGTATTTCACTTGTGCAACGTCGCCGACTACGATCTCAGCCACGTGGACCTGGACGACTTGGCCTCCGCGGACCACCGTGAACTTCTGCTCCTGTTCGATGCGGCTCTGTAGCCCGCGGAACTGCTTCTCTTTGCTCCAGTCATTGAACGCTGTCACCAGGACCACACAGACGACGGACAGGAGGATGGCTGCACCCTCAATCCAGCCCGCGTCTGCCTCCCCCTCATCCTCCACCCCTCCCGCTGCCTTTCCACAATCTGAAAAAAGAGGGACAGTTGTCACTATCTGGACATGCTACAAAGAACAGGAGTACAATGCAATCCCTCCAGAATTGTGTTTTTAAGCCTAGGCCTTAACCCTAAATCGAGGACAAATGGCTAATTCATTCTGACGACATTGGCAATGTTGTCGTTGGTAGCATGGCCATCTAGTGATTACCCAAAGGGACAGCTACAGTGAGTCCCACAGAAAGTAGCCTACAAAAGTAACCTACAATGATTATAAGACAGGAAGTATCACTGTCTTGATCGCAGGAAGTAAAACTGGCTACCCACTATGACTCCAAAGAGTCATTTGAAGAATGGGATTAGGGATTGATTGAAGTGTATCAAGAGTATCAGACTAAATCCCTGTATGATTATTCAATGGGCAGGCTACTCACATTTTGTACCAATTGATATCTCTTTGTGCCAATAAAGTCAGAGACATGAGATCAAACAAAACTTTGTGAACATCCTCGGGAAGACGCAGCAAAACATCTGAAATTAGATCTAGGCTACTTGTTTTGGCCTCCGATGAATTGCAAAGTATCTGTCCAATAAACAATCGTCAGAAAGTGAAGTGCACGAACCAGACACGTGGAAATTGTATGACTGCATGCATGAAGTTTACAGGTGCAAAGTAGCAACAATCTGATCATTTGGTATTTGACTGAGTAAATATTCATGATCTGGTGATGAATCAATTAGAATACATGGCATTTCAAATGAGAGGAGATACTTACTTTCCCTTTCGGCATCTGGAGGTCTATAAAAAGAAAGGCCTAATGAAATGATGGCTGCCACTTCGAGGATGATTAGTGTCACATCTTGCAACGCTTCCCACACTAACTGGAGAAATGTTTTTGGCTTTTTTGGAGGTATAACGTTTTGTCCAAACTCCTCTTTCCTCCTGGCAATGTCGTCGGCATGGCCTCCTAAACCTAGAGACAAAAGAGGGAAAGGGATAATGAATAACTAAGGCATTTGCATTGTCTAGAATTCAAACATTAGCAAATGCATGCATGACTCTCTCCTGGCTGAGCTCCCTTTTTAGAGCAATGTTGTGCAGACCTGTGTTTAGATTTGTTCTACGTTCACAGACACAGAACCTGTCGAGAATGGTAAGCTTGGCTTGTTTTCGGAGGCTTTCGAACTTGACGCTTCAGACCTTTGAGGTGGCTCTGCATGAGGCTGTGTTCATGACAAAAGAGGGCCGTGAATATAGCCCGTGCCGCGTTGCCACGAGTGTCGTCAGCACAGGCATTCGAGGTCAACAGCAGGGAATCAATGACTTTCAAAACGCCCTCATCTTCCCTCAGTCAACAGACTCGACAGTCCGTTAAATAGCATGTGTCATAAGAAAACCACCCAAACCACCCCAAACCACACCAAACCACCCCAAACCACCCCAAAACCACCCAAAACCACACCAAACCACCCCAAACCCCCCAAACCACCCAAACCACCCCACCCAAACCACACCAAAACCACCCCAAACCACCCCAAACCACACCAAACCACCCCAAACCACCCAAACCACCCAAACCACCCAAACCACCCCAAACCACCCCAAACCACCCCAAAACCACCCCAAACCAAAACCACACCAAACCACCCCAAACCACCCCAAACCACCCCAAAACCACACCAAAACTAAAACCACACCAAACCACCCCACCAAACCACCCCAAACCACACCAAACCACCCCAAACCACACCAAACCACCCCAAACCACACCAAAACGACACCAAACCACCCCAAACCACACCAAACCACCCCAAACCACCCCAAAACCACCCCAAACCACACCAAACCACACCAAACCACCCCAAACCACCCCACCCCAAACCACACCAAAACCACCCCAAACCACACCAAAACCACCCCAAACCACCCCACCCCAAACCACACCAAACCACCCCAAACCACCCCACCCCAAACCACACCAAAACCTTTTTGTTGGACATGTATTCTCGCTGAAAGGATTTCATCGATGAATTCCTCACTGTGTGACACTTTACTTCTCTTTACATTTAATCATTGACAAAGTTATAAATAACAAACAGCTACATTTCCATTATGTGACTCAGCCTCTGCAGCTCTAATTCAGAAAGCAAGCCAAATGAATCTCTGAGCTATGTGGACAGGCAACCCGGCAAAAGGCGTCCCACCACGAGCAACGTGTGTTCCTCGTATATTCTCATTCCATCTAACAGAGATGACTAGTGGCTCTACGATAACAACACATCAGAGAGACAAGAGAAGAAAGCCTTGCGATCATGTGAGTTACACATGAACATAGAAGTCACAACTCTGCCCTGAGTGTGTATGTATTTAACGTACCTAAAGAGTAAATGGTCAGAGCCACCAACGATGGTGTGCGAAACAGAGACGTTGCTCTCTGTTGTGGGGAACATCTGGATTGAAAAAAAAATCATGCCATGTAACATTTAGCGGTTCCAGATGACAAGCATTGCTGTTTGCACAAAACGTCAATCAAGGAATGAAGAGTAACAAACCAGGAAAGTTCATAGAGTGAGGAGAGATGGTCTACAATTGATCATATGAGCCGCACAAAAACGGGTCTGCACAAAACAATTCAAAGTAACTACCAATTGGATACCATGAAATTGAGGAGAAAAGGAGTATATATTATATGTTGTTGTTTATGCTCCAGGAGACTGGTAGATGTAACTAAATTAGACTGAACTTTAATTGTAATCAAAGAGTAAGGGTGCAGCTCTTTGAACTAATATCATGAGACATGACCTATCTTGCGTTCCCCCTGGAGAGCTGATGACGACATTGTTATCACTGTAGTAGGGGTCAAATGGCTGCTTTTGTGACTCCATGCAGCACAGCATTGGCCTTCTCTGACCTGAGTTGGGTTAGTATGCTTATTCCCTCTAAATCCCTCTAAGCAATGCTGCTTCTTCTGACGCTTTAAGGTTAGATTCCAACTCAGGGAGAAAAAAACCCTGCCGTGATTCTTCACCGAATTACAGATTTCTGGAGTTATCTTCGATTCATTTGGACTATTTTGAGGAGGTGCACTTGTTGGCGTCTCAAGAAAGACAAACGGTTATATTGCCACTCTTTTCTCATTTAAGGGAGAATGCGAGGCACAGACGTTCCCTTCGCCTAGCCGAGTTCTGCCAGGAGCAAACCGAACCTAGTATGTGGGTGCCTTTATACGAGCACCTGCCATTTGCATTTTATAGTGCAAAATGTATGTGTGTGTGCCACATGGATGTTTAACTGTACTCCTTTTCTTTTACAGTCTTAAATTGGGAATCATGTATACGGCAGGATTAGAAATGTTTTTTGTAATCTGAGAATCCCATTCAAATCCCATTCCCTAAGAGTTCACCAAAAGGTCACCAACGGGATTATGCAGAAGGACAATGGAGAAGCAGCACTGAAAGGCTTGTCACAATTTGGCCTGTGTACGCTATGTGTGCTCTTGACTGACAAATGCAGGTATAGATTGGAGCAGAACAGGGCATCATCCCAAGCATAGCAGTATTGACATGGGAAAAGGTTCATGGCCAACATGTTAGCCAAACAACATCTAACATCATTCCATCCACATAGGGATTTATAAAACGGCTTGGTCTGTGTAAAGCTGGTTCCTGTTTCCCAACAGCCTACAACTGGCAAAAACATACATGAAAAAGCCATTATAATTGCTAGTAAATGTGTATCAATGCATATTTCTGAATGATAAAAAAGGATTTTAGTTGTAATGCTTTTAATGCTTATACATGTTTACAAATTAATGTATTAATTGTATGTGCAACAGAAAGTATTAGCACCGGAATTTAAAATGGATGCATTTGAGATTTTTGGTCACTGGCTAACACACAATACCCCATAATGTCAAAGCGAAATTACTTCTTCATCTCTGTACCCCACACATACAATTATCTGAAAGGTCCCTCAGTCGATCATTGAATATCAAGCACAGATTCAACCTCAAAGACCAGGGAGGTTTTCAATACCTCACAAAGAAGGGCACCTATTGGTAGGTGGGTAAAAATAATACCTTTGATCATGGTGAAGTTATTAATTACACTTTGGATGGTGTAGCAATACACCCAGTCACTACAAAGATACAGGCTTCCTTCCTAACTCAATTGCCGGAAAGGAAGGAAACCACTTAGGGATTTCACCATGAGGTCAATAGTGATTTTAAAACAGTTTAATGGCTGTGAGAAACTGATGATGGATCAACAACATTGTAGTTACTCCACAATACTAACTTAATTGACAGAGTGAAAAGAAGGAAGCTTGTGCAGAAAAAAATATATTCTGCAAAGCAATTCACTTTTTGTCCTGAATACAAAGTGTTGTGTTTAGGGCAAATTCAATACAACACATTACTGAGTACAACTCTCCATATTTTCAAGCATAGTGGTGGCTGCATCATGTAATGGGTATGCTTGTAATCATTAAGGGCTGGAAGGTCTTTCAGGATAAAAAAGAAAACGGAATGCAGCTAAGCACAGGCAAAATCCTAGAGGAGAACCCGGTTCAGTCTGCTTTCCACCAGACACTTGGAGATGAATTCACCTTTCAGAAGGACAATAACCTAGGCCAAACACAAGGCCAAATCTAGACTGGAGTTTCTTACCAAGAAGACAGCGAATCTACTTGAAAGTCTATGGCAAGACCTGAAAATATGTCTAACAATGAGCAACGACCAATTTGAAAGCGCTTGAAAAATGTTGAAAATAATAAAATGGGCAAATGTTGCACAAACCAGGTGGGGAAATCTGTTAGAACCTTACCCAGAGAGACTCACAGCTGTCATCGGTGCTGCGTGAAAAGTGTGAGTTATCCCCATGTGTAGAGAAGTGACAGCCGGGCCCTGCAGAGTGCCTTCCACTCAGAGCCCAAACCGTAGCCCACACCAGTTCCCCTCAATAAACTCAACAAGACATTGTGCTAAAAGGCTTGAGATTGGCGTAGGAGGAGCAACTCCAATGGAATCAATGCAGTATCTAGAATCATTCTGCATGGCAGTTGTAGATGCTATTTTGTATTGATATTCTATTCAAAATGTAACCATTTTTGGGGGGGTCGGGTTGATGTCAATTTAATTTTAGCCACCAGATGAATTGGCAATCAACTCATAAATTGAATACGTCCATTACTTCAATTAGGGGTTTTCAATTTGTAAATGATAACAATTCGCTGCAGGGGGGCCCAACCAAATCTCACTTAGGGCCCCCAAAAGGCATATGGCCCCCAAAAGGCTGATTGGAGTTAAGCCTATCCCCAATGAGTAATAGGAGAATTGGTGTCTGAAGCACAAGACCTGAAAAAAAGAACAAAAATACAAAGCAAGATGCCCAGCAGCATATTTACCATGAATAGGTGATGTTCTTAGTCTGGTACATAGTCCTTCGACATCTCCGTAACATTCCTGGATTCTAGCTATTCCCTCAGGTCCCCTGAGTTCCATGAGAGACCGCAGCTCCTTGAGAGAGCAGTTGAAGTCTCCGACATCATGATTGGCCTGTGCATGTCGACCACGCTTTGACCCACGGAATGAGTTGCTGGCCATGTCTCCTCTACAGCGCACCACTCAAGGGTGGTGGTGAGAGGCTTTCCCAAAAAGGCAAGTAAAATCCTCAGAGGCAAAATACGGTATTTCCCATAAACTGCTGTTATTTCTCAGGGGTGTATGTCGCTTGACTCCTTAGACTTGGACATGTAGAAAGCCATTTTAATTTGATTCCTGTAAGCCCACTCTCTCATCTTGGCTGTTGATGTTGGCTTAAGTCCTCACAAGGCTACATCTGAAAAGACAAAAAAACAAAATTGAGTAAAGGTTTTTCCGTTTATCTCTGAAGTCATTCATGTTGACATGAGGAACCTGATCCCGCATATGGCTGAAATGCTATCTAGTAATGTCACATTAATAAAGAATAACATTGAACCCCAAATCATTTAGGTACACTGATACTCCCGTCAACATACTACTGATCAATACATTTGCAGTAAACATTTTACATTGCATTTTCATGTCAGTCATTTAGCAGATGCTCTTATCCAGAGCAACTTACAGTAGTGAGTGCAGACATTTTCATATTTGTTTTATACTGATCCCCCGTGGGAATCAAACCCACAACACTGCCTTTGCAAGTGCCATGCTCTAGCAACTGAGCCACACAGGATCTCCCAGCCACATATGGAATCTAAGATTTGAAAAACACGTCTGTTAAAGCAATGTTTATGCCAAGCTTCTGCACAGCCTCTGTATAGAAAAGCTATTTGAGGAAGAATTCACCCAGAATTCTACGATGACATGACCATCAAATCAATTCCCCTTCTCCTGAAATGATGAGGACATTTTGATGGTCTCTGGTATAGCTCTAGACATCCCATCTCAGTCAATCAATCAATCAATCATTTTTTTTGACTCAATCAACTTGAAGTGAGAGTTCTGTTAGGGGTGAGCCTGTCTGACACTCACGCCCACTGGCCAGTACACAAAGTGAGAGTTCTGTTAGGGGTGAGCCTGTCTGACACTCACGCCCACTGGCCAGTACACAAAGTGACAGCTGGCTTTAAACACAAGGCCCTGCGAAGTCTATTTAAGACCGGAAAGGCACAAATTAGTTCAGTTACATTAAAAAAACTGACACGTTGGCCCTGAAATGATCAGCTTTGGGCAAAGTGTACTTGATTTTGTGTACTTGAAATTTGGAGAGAAACGCTGGAAAAAGGACCCAATGATGTTGAGGACCTATCTGCTCATCCTTACTGACACATCTAAGCCTAGTGGGGCTAATAATAACACACAGGGTGCAACTACTTGTCAGCACGATGGGGTGTGCCTTGCAATGAAAACTGTGACGCCTGAAAACATCAATCCTTGGAGTCGATTCGGTGGTCGAGAAAGTCTTGTAATTTACAGCTGATCAGACAGTGTCTGTGCCGGAGGGAAACCAGACTAGCAGGCCCAGACTCAAACACCAGACATCAGGCCTCTCTTATTTGTATCCACACGGAGCAATAAGAAGTATAACCCCTTAGAGGAATGACACCGTGCAAAGCACGGCTAACAAGTGACACTGGACGACGCCTTACAACGGTGGCAGATGGAACCAGTTTGAGCATTATTAAAGAGACATGACACATTTTCCGTACAACAATTAATACTGACACTCACTATTGATTTTAGAGATTGCCTCTGCGTTGACCAAAAGATTGAGTGTACTTACTAGAAATCCACCCTTTTCCTATCGTCATAGCAACAGGAGGTATATGACGGTAAGACCACAGGTCCGATTAGGGAAGGCAGTGTCTTTCACAGAACTCCAGAAACATCCCCATAATCCCCTAGGAGCATCTACCAGCACTACTCAGAGGGTATCCAGATAGTTACCCTTCTCAGGGTTACGTCCAAATTGCAACTCTTCCTTTGAAAATCAAGGTTTGACCTTCAGTGCACACGCTCGACCGGCGCAGGCTTCATTAGAGGGAAAAAGGCTCGCTCAATGATTATCTCAGGAAAGCTTCTTCCTTAATCTAATTAGACAATCTGTGGCATCGGTGCGCTCTACAGTCACTGCTTGCCTTCCCCGAGAGAGCCACTAACACTGTGATGGGGAGACACTGTGGAAAAGTGAAGACACAGCCACCCCATATTTTTCACGAGCGTTTTCACTACCACTGTCCATTCAGCTCTACTTTGCCTGTGGTGAATTACATCTGTTAAAATGCAGACTAGAGAACAATTAAAAAGCACTGAATTAGGATGAATATCTTACAATCACAACCAGGGAATGTACCGTGTTCTGGAATGTACCGTGTTCTGGAATGTACCGTGTTCTGGAATGTACCCGTCCTTGGTTGAAACCTTTACAGTTAGACTGAACTTCCTACTCAAGGGAGGTACACTGGATAGATAACACAGGCCACCAGATGTTTTTATTCACTTCTGTTTGACACCGAATGGCCATGGAACACAATCTTCTCTTGACAATTTTGATTATATTCTGAGGTCTACTTTATGCCCTCAAGCACAAACAGGTGAGCGCTTTCTATTTAATTAAGGAAATTGCTGCACTAAATACTCTGTCACCGCCTCGTCCGGTGAAAGGTTTGTTTTTGGTGAAAGGTTTTGATTATGTAGATCTCACTACAAGACAAACTAGAGCCGCGGAGTTATAACCAAATGGTTTGAGCACATTCTAGCCTAAATAGCCTAGATTAATTGGGCCACAATACAACAACAAACATAACGTCACAGGGTCACCTGTAACATACAGTGATGGATTAGTTCCTGCCCGTCTAGATGCAACCAATCGTTGTGTGCCACGTCATCGACTGTGCAGTTTGGCATCAGATATATGATAAGATGTGGTAAACGTATGTGTTAAATACCTATCTGGCATCCGTCTGCAATGTAGTCCTGCGGGATGAGACCCCCTTCCACTTCATCTAGTGACACTGCAAGTGTAATGATGCCAAATCGCGGACCGAAGCTGATTAAGTTATATTCATCAACTTCGGGACACACTACAACTTCAGGGAGCAAGTCATTAGAAAATGTGTGTCGAATCTAGGCAATAATGTGAACAATATAAAATATAATATAATATTTCTATAAAAATGACTCACAGGATACAGAGCATTGACCTTAAGATATATTCGTCTGGAAGCATTCTGCTCTTTAAGGTCAGGACCTTTTATATCAGTTTGGACCTTCCCCCAGGATCTCTGTCTTTGGCGTTCTGAGCCTTTGAATTCATACACTGCCCGCAGAAAGAATTCAGCCATAAACATGTGCGGATGTTAGTTGCATTTCAACAGAACGAAAGTAGCCTCATGACCCCGCTGATGAGCATGCATGTTTTTCTCTTCCACCCATTACACATTTGTCTTTGTGAATCTCAGTTACTATGAAAATGATTGAAAGACCTTGTAAAGGCAAGCACAAAAAAACAACAACTCTCTCGTCAATTATATGTTTCTGTTGTCTTAATGCTGAATGGAGGCTGGAGAAACACAAATGTGTGTGTGTTTGTGTGTGTGCGATGTGCGTGCCTGGATGCAATGTGTGCGATGTGCAATTGTAGTGTGTGCTCTCGGGTGTGTGTGTGTTTGTGTGTGTGCGATGTGCGTGCCTGGATGCAATGTGTGCGATGTGCATTTGTAGTGTGTGCTCTCGGTGTGTGTGTGTGTCTGTGTGTGTGTGTGTGTGTGTGTGTGTGTGTGTGTGTGTGTGTGTGTGTGTGTGTGTGTGTGTGCATTAAAGTATGATGAATCGATGACACTTCAAAGGGAAAAGGGATGAAGAAGTAAAGCGCTCCATAACAACAAAGACAAGAGGAGAAAATGAGTCAATGGATTTCTGCTGTAAAGGTCAAAGTTGGGGAAGTAATTCACTTGGACAGCTTTCCTTCTCGGCCATCAATACTACAACAACATAATCCTGAAGACTATTTGAAATGATAGTCCTGAGTCGGGTCTAATGAGGCCATCAATACTACAACAACATAATCCTGAAGACTATTTCAAATCAAATCAAATCAAATCAAATTTTATTTGTCACATACACATGGTTAGCAGATGTTAATGCGAGTGTAGCGAAATGCTTGTGCTTCTAGTTCCGACAATGCAGTAATAACGAGCAAGTAATCTAACTAACAATTCCAAAAAAACTACTGTCTTATACACAGTGTAAGGGGATAAAGAATATGTACATAAGGATATATGAATGAGTGATGGTACAGAGCAGCATAGGCAAGATACAGTAGATGATATCGAGTACAGTATATACATATGAGATAAGTATGTAAACCAAGTGGCATAGTTAAAGTGGCTAGTGATACATGTATTACATAAGGATGCAGTCGATGATATAGAGTACAGTATCAACGTATGCATATGAGATGAACAATGTAGGGTAAGTAACATTATATAAGGTAGCATTGTTTAAAGTGGCTAGTGATATATTTACATCATTTCCCATCAATTCCCATGATTAAAGTGGCTGGAGTAGAGTCAGTGTCATTGACAGTGTGTTGGCAGTAGCCACTCAATGTAGTATTCTATCTATTTGAAATGATAGTCCTGAGTCGGGTCTAATGAGGCCATCAATACTACAACAACATAATCCTGAAGACTATTTGAAATGATAGTCCTGAGTCGGGTCTAATGAGGCCATCAATCAACAACAACATAATCCTGAAGACTATTTGAAATGATAGTCCTGAGTCGGGTCTAATGAGGCCATCAATACAACAACAACATAATCCTGAAGACTATTTGAAATGATAGTCCTGAGTCGGGTCTAATGAGGCCATCAATACAACAACAACATAATCCTGAAGACTATTTGAAATGATAGTCCTGAGTCGGGTCTAATGAGGCCATCAATACTACAACAACATAATCCTGAAGACTATTTGAAATGATAGTCCTGAGTCGGGTCTAATGAGGCCATCAATACAACAACAGGCATAATCCTGAAGACTATTTGAAATGATAGTCCTGAGTCGGGTCTAATGAGGCCATCAATACAACAACAGGCATAATCCTGAAGACTATTTGAAATGATAGTCCTGAGTCGGGTCTAATGGCACCGCTAATGACCTCCGATCACACCCCCCCCCCTTTGGGGTTAAATTCTCACTAGAGCCCTTTCTGTCTGCATGCCCCTCTATCTGTATCTCTCTTCTTTATTTGATGACTTCACTACAATACATTTGTAAAAAAAAAAAAAAAAAAAAAAAAAAGACAATTCCCACGTCGATACGTCATCAAATGGAAATGTTTTTAAATTCCGTAAAAAACAGTGTTAAGGTTCACGGAAACACGTCGATTCAAACAGCTGGTGACATGGCAACATTTTAAGCCATGTCATGTTGCTTCCAGCTACATAGATGCCTAATCTTATTATGGTGGTACCTACCTATCCCCCCGTAAATGCATTCTGACAGAGAATATATTAATAACGTTTCATGTGTTGCTATGACACAGTGTGAGCATGTGTGTGGGTTGTTAGCGTGACAGAGCAAATAACATACAACAAAAGGATAAATAAACAATTGGTAAAGCTGTTAAAATTCTATTCTAACTCTAAAAAGCAAATGTCTTATTTTGACCAACAAAAAGTGAAGCATTTCAGAATTCTACTGAAAAACAAGTCATTCTAATAAAATGATCTGCAAATCCAATGAGATCCAAGAAATCGCCCAAGAGCCCACACATGATTGTTTATGTTGGCTTGATATGACAGTTCATGATAAGGCGGAGTAACTTACAGGTGAGCCAAAGAGGGGGCCCGCCGGTGGGGCAAGGCTCGTGTGCCGAGGTGAAGGGAATCCGCCATGTCAGAAACATCCAGAAGAGCCCTGTCTATCTGCCCATCAACGGTCACACACACGAATGGAGCCCGGTCTGCTGCCTAGCTGCATCCTTTGCCAGCCCTCTCGACGACAGCACGCCAGCGGCGCTTAACTCCGATTGCTCCGTCTCAGGGACAGTAGAGAGCACGACCTCACAGAAACAGGATTAGCTATAAATAGGCATGCATATCCGTCCAGGGGCTGCTGCGTGGCAGTGGCTCAGTCTTTGCCTGTGTGGTACTCTGTAGCACTAGAACGCTAAACACTTGTGGAGTAAACGACTAAACCGGTGTACCCTCACTCAACCCCACCCTACTTCACCCACCAGTCATTGGGTTAGCTATAGCTCCAAGGGATTTTGGGAGTGATGGGCAGGGGATTATGTGAATCAGACTCCTTTCCCGTCCCCTTTGTTCGACAGAGTCCTGCCTCTCACTATGCCCCCAACTCCCCAATTAAGAGATCAAGCCAAGTATCCCATGATCGAGGCCTCATTTCACCTCACTACTGCTGTGGTTTACACATACTGAAATGCAGTGCACATGTCGCACATGCATGCACACACCCTCCCGTGCACAGATGCCCACATTCAGAGGAGGATTAAACTACACTGCACCTACGCACATGCACACACAGCCAGATTACAGACGCACATATACACACGGCACAGAAGGATTATACACAAATGCACACACCCACACATACACTGCAGCTAGACAGCAGGATTAGAGGCACACACAAGTACACACACAGAAAGAGACAGATAGAGAGAGAGATTACAATGCAGTTCAGACCCGGTTGCCTCTGCAGAATATGCAGATCTGATATGTAGGGCAGCAGAGGAAGAGGACATTATTTAATGCAATCTCTCCAAATAATACCATACCCTCCCTGCCAGTGAGTGACCCTGTTTGAAAGCTACCCTAACTTGACATTCGCCCAGGGCAACCACAAAGAGTGATGAGCCATTGAAAAGCATAGGCTGCGTTTCTCTACCATGTCAGCTTCTTTCTGAGAGGATTGTTTGTGGCTTGTGGCTCGTAGGTATTCGATCCTTTAGACAAAGGGCAATTCCACAGTAACGGAATGCCGCTTTGACTCAGTTTTTCACGTGAAAATGCATACCAAACAAAAAACATTGATTTCAAAGTTCAACAAACCATGCAAGTCTATACACAAAAACTAATTTAGTGGGAGAACTGTCCAGATGCAAACTTTGGTCATTTTTATGTGACCACGTTTTCCAAAAACGTTAAATACCTACTCCGAATTCTGATTAGATGATGTCTGCATAAAGAACAACTACAGCAAGTGAAGTAGATTTACACCTGATAACTGAGTTACGGTAACAGATTTACCTCATGGGCCCCTGATCTCTACTACATAGAAATGCATAATTATGGATACGAATGTCATTCTCCTCATGTTTCACGAACTTGTGAAACAAATGTCTGTGATAGGTTCAGATAATTGAATTATGAGTTTTAATCCCTTCATTATTAATAATCAAAATGGCTATAAATGAAATCACTATAACTAATTGATACCATTACTTGTTACCCCTATGAACTTTCATTATCCTTCCTCCTCATGCGGTTTTTGATAACAGAATTACAAGCAACAAGGCAATATTACTTAAACTTACAATTAATTTCTCCAAATTTCTCCAAAACAACATTTTGATATGTTGGCAGGGGACTTTATGTCAACATTATTGTGTTTTGATGTATTTCTGATACCTTTTAAGACTTTTTCTGGTAGATGTTTTCTAAGACCTCGTTTCCATATTCATAACTGTACGTTTCCTCTCAGTCGGTCACTCAGCATAACATACGATGGGGAAATACAATCCCACCCCAGGCGGGCTCAGACGGTACCAATCTAGGAGGCCCGTGGCAGCCCAAGCACACACAGGTTCCACTGGCTCCAAAAACGAGTTACAGAAGCCACCTTTTTCCCTAATACTTACCGAGAAGCCTGAACTGTCAGACCCCCATATAGGGAACCAGAACCTGCTGCAAATTGGCTATGCGCCCTGACCATAGAGTCCAAGTCCATAGACCCCACAGTTCCAAGAACAATACTTACCTTGAGAGTCTGAAAGGTCAGAACTCGTACAAGGAACCCCAAGTCTAAAACGACAGAACACCTGTCGTGACTTAGTAAAGCATGCACACACACTGCATAGCATCGATCAGAGTCGGGGAACTGTGGTAATGCGGAAGCTGCACAGTGGTCTAAGGCACTGCATCGCAGTGCTAGCTGTGCCACTAGAGATTCTGGGTTCGAGTCCAGGCTCTGACGCAGCCGGCCGCGACCGGGAGACCCATGGGGCAGTGCATAATTGGCCCAGCGCTGTCCGGGTTAGGGAAGGGCTTGGCCGGCAGGGATGTCCTTGTTCCATCGTGCACTAGCGAATCCTGTGGCGTGCCGGGCGCAGTGCACACTGACATGGTCGCCAGGTGTACTGCGTTTCATCCGACACATTGGTGTGGCTGGCGTCTGGGTTAAGTGGGCATCGTGTCAAGAAGCAGTGCGGCTTGGTTGGGTAATGTTTCGGAGGACGCACGGCTCTCGACCTTCGCCTCTCCCGAGTCCGTGCGGGAGTTGCAGCAATGAGACAAGACTGTAACTACCAATTGGATACCACAAAATTGGGGAGAAGAAGGGGTACCATTTTTAAAATATTTTTTATAAATAAAATAATAAATAAATAAATGCGCAACCTGCGGGCTGCCTAACACCCACTCCTGAACCCAGCAATAAAAACACTATGAGGCACCGTGGGAGCAGTTACATCCAAGTGATACAACTGCAGCAAAGATATCACCAACTGCAGCAAAGATATCACCAATTGTCATACTCCTGCAAAATGCCCAAGCAGCTGCCACACCCCTAGTGGAGTGTGAACCCTTGTCCTTTGCTTTCAAGGGATCTTTCATACCTCCACAATCCAATGAGAAACACGCTGCTTAGAAAGAGCCCCAGAGCTGACTCTCAGTCAATTGCTACTATTACTGATTCTGATGGTAATCATTTATATGAAAATAAATTGATAGGTGATTCAGTTAAGACATTTTATACAAACCTTTATGCCTCAGAACTGCCAAATGATGCACCCAAATTAATGGAGAACTTCTTTTGTAAGATTGAGCTCCCTACTATCTCCGAAGAGCAGAGGTCCCTCCTTAATGCCCCTATTACCAAGGAAGAGATAATGTTCGCAATTAAGAATCTGCAAAATGGTAAGGCCCCAGGACCAGACGGGTTTTGTAGTGAGTTCTATAAAGAGTTCCATGGCCTGATCCTTGAGCCATTGCGTGATATGTTTAACCACTCATTTTCAAATGACCAACTCCCTCAAACGCTGAGAGAAGCCAACATTTCACTTATTCTCAGAAAGGGAAAATGTCCAGAGTCTTGTTCCTCGTAGACCAATTTCCCTTCTGAATGTGGATAGAAAATTGCTTTCTAAAATTCTAGCCACAAGATTAGAGGACTCACTGCCACTAATTGTGAAAGGAGACCAAACTGGCTTCATTAAGGGCCGTAAGTCATGCAACAATGTCAGGCGGCTTCTTAATGTAATTCAAGCCTACCAACAAAGTGCTGTGGATGCTCTTGTGCTCTCCATAGATGCTGAGAAAGCATTTGATCGTGTGGAGTGGTCTTACCTATTATTTGCTCTAAATAAATTTGGTCTGGGTGACAACTTTATAAAATGGGTGAAAGTTTTATATGATGATCCTCAGGCTGCTGTCCGTACTAATGGGCTAAGGTCAAATACCTTCTCTATACACAGAGGTACCAGACAGGGCTGTCCTTTATCCCCCCTCCTCTTTGCACTCGTTATGGAACCACTGGCCGAGGCCATCAGGGTAACGCCTGCTATACAGGGGCTGCTCATTGGTGATGTTCACCATAAAATAAGCTTGTATGCTGATGATGTCCTGATATTAATCTCTAGTCCCGAGACTTCAATTACATCTCTTATTAATATTATTGAATTATTCAGCGAATTCTCAGGCTACAAGATTAACTTAACTAAGTCAGAGGCTATGCCACTTGGTAGCCTACACTCTGTACCTAATACTTCTCCCTCCTTCCCTTTTAAATGGTCTCCCTCAGGTTTCATGTATCTGGGTATATTTGTAACTCCTAAATTCCAGCAAATGTACAAAGCCAATTTTGTTCCCTTGTTTGATACAATAAGACAGGATCTGGAGCGCTGGAACTCTCTCCTGATTTCTTGGATGGGTAGAATATCCCTCTTGAAAATGAACATTTTACCTAGACTACTTTACCCAATCCAAATGATCCCAGTAGTACTCTCCAATAAGGTAATAAAGGATGTAAATGGGTGGCTAAGTTCCTTTATATGGAGTAAACGCAAGCCAAGACTTAAGATGGCAATATTGCTGCTGCCAAGTTCTATGGGCGGCTTGGACCTGCCCAATATCAGGTTCTATCAATGGTGTGCCCACCTTTGTTATATTTCTGACTGGATCACAAATGATGACTCCTCTATTTGGTTAGACATTGAGACTTCTCTTTCAAAATACCCCTTACAGGACCTTTTATTTTTCAGAAGTTTCAAGTCTGTAGAAGATCACTGCAATAATCCCGTTACACTTAACACACTCAAAGTATGGAGGTCAGTTCAACGCTTCCTGGGAAGGTCCAAACTAACCTCTGCTCTTACCCCAATTCTTAACAACCCAGATTTCGGTCCAGGATTGCTGGATGCTGGCTTTAACTTTTGGCTTAATAAGGGCATATGCAGGCTAAATGACTTATTTGCTGATAAGATTTTGTTGTCATTTGAGCAGATGGTCGAGAAATATCGACTCCCAAAGCAGGACTTTTTCCGCTTCCTACAAGTAAGACATTATATTCTGAAGAGCACCACCTTAATTGGTAACCCTGATGTGTCTGTCATTGAAATAATGCTTTTTTTTCCCACAAAGGAAAATGTCTGTAAGTCTGTTTTATGATACTTTAAGGTCCTTTTCTGCTGTCAACACACAGAGGGTGAAACAAGTGTGGGAGAAAGAATTGTCTGTTAAGGAGAGAAGAGATGTGGGAGGACATTTGGAGATATGCAAAAACAATATCTATATGTAATCATACTGGAGCAATCCAATTAAGAATAATACACAGATTGCATATATCCCCAAATCGCAGACATGCTTTTAGCCCCACTTCCTCTTCCCCTCAGTGTCTTAAATGCAAAACTGATACAGGCACCCTAACACATTGTTTATGGTCATTTATGGTATCAAAATACAAAGATACTGGTCTGGTGTTCTGCAAGAAATTGAAAAGATCCTAGGGGTTGATCTAGAATTGGACCCAGTTTCTTTACTGTTAGGTCTCCCTAGTAGGCATGTTACTTCTGTGGGTAAAAGGAGGCTTTGCAACATCCTTACCTTCGCAGTGAGGAAAAACATCCTTTTACAGTGGATTAGTGATAAGGTTCCTTCTATTAAAGATTGGCATAAGATACTATTTGAATGGGTGCCTCTGGAATATCTGACATGTACATTGCATTCTAAAACAGACCAGTTCTATAAAGTATGGGAACCTTATCTAAATTACCTAGAACCTGAGGTATCAGCTATTATGCTGCAAGGATTCTCTTAGAATGGCGGGGATCTATGTATTTCAGAACTACACTGTACGTTCCATGTGTGGAACCTAACCTCTTGGTTTAAACTGAGCTTTTTTGTTTAATTTCTGTTTGTAAGTTTGTTTAAAATGTATGTATTGAGAGACGCAATGATGGTGATGGGGTGAGAGAAGCATAGAGCGGGAAGAGGAAAATGGTGTATGTGTGTGTGTGTGTGTGTGTGCGTACGCGTATATGTGTGTATATGCATGAGTGTATGTATGTATATGTATGTGTGTGTATGTGTGTGTGTGTGTATGTGTGTGTGTGTGTGTGTATTTATATATATATATATATATATATATACGCGTAGATATGTGTAAGTGGGTGCTGTTTTTCTTGTTTTTTTTCTGTGCTTTGTCTCTGTTGTTGTATCTCTTAATAAGGGTGAAAATTGTGAAATTCCAATAAAAATACTGTTACAAAAAAAGAAAGAGCCCCTATCTAGATGAGTGAAATAGACACAAAGCTGGTCACAAATGCAGATATCCTTGGACCTATCCAGACACATGCATAAAGCGTGCACAGGACACAGGCCATGCAACCTCCGTTGTTCACTGGAACAAATGGAGTAGGTTAGAAAGGGAACAGCTTGAATGCCAGGGACCTGTAAGACATAGGCATAACCTTGGGAGCAAACGCTGCATTAGGACATAGCATATCCTTGGAGTCGCCAGGTGCAAACTCAAAATAGGAAGGGTGTACTGATCCCCAATGCGTTTGGGCGACGCCAAGGCCATGAGTAGCCCAGTCTTATAGGAAAGGATCTTCAGGTCCACAGACACCAATGGTTCAAACGGAGGCTCACACAGTGTCCAGGACCAAATCCAGGTCCTAGGTCAGTACCATAGGCTTAGACACTGCTCTGAGACGACGCAAACTTTCAGGAACCGCCCCACCAGAAGATGAGACCCCAGGATATTTAATTTAATTTATTTAACCTTTATTTAAAAAGGGAAGTCAGTTAAGAACAAATTCTTATTCACAATGACGGCCTACCCCGGCCAAACCCAGAAGACGCTTGGCCAAGTGTGTGCCGTCCTATGGGACACCCAATCACGGTCGGTTGTCCTATATTACGCACACATGTCATCATCATCACCGCACCAGCACTTCATGACATTCACCTGGACTCCAGCACCTGTCTGGTCTGGGTTCTGCTGCCGGAGCAAATGAGGATGCCTCAGCCAGCTCATCAGGCTTTCATGCCTCAGCCGGTACCTCAAGGTGTCAAGACTCAGTTGGCAGGTCAAGCGTCTGTTGCCGAGTCTACCGAGGATGCCTCAGCTAGCTCGTCAGGCTTTCATGCCTTAGCTAGCTCGTCAGGCTTTCATGTCTTAGCTAGCTCGTCAGGCTTTCATGCCTTAGCTAGCTCGTCAGGTTCTCAAGACTCGGTGGGCTCGGCAGGCTCCCATGCCATAGCTGGCTCGCCAGGCTCCGGCACTTCCGGCTGCTCGTCAGGTTCCCGTGCCTTGGCGGAGGCGACTGGTCCACTCTTGATCCCCGGGATCGTGCCTTTGGTCGGCGTCCTGCGGCTGGAGTCGCGCATCGCAGAGGGGGTACTGTTTCGTCTGCTCCTTCTTCGGCACTCTAGTTTGCCGGGCTCCCACACCCCAGCCGGCTCAACAGGTTCCCGCGCTTCAGCAGAGGTGACCAGTCCGCTCCTGATCCCCGGGATTGTCCCTTTTGTCAGTGTCCTGCGGCTGGAGTCGCGCATCAGAGAGGGTGTACTGTCACGTATACTCCCTCTCCGGCCTCTAGGTCACCAGGCTGCTGATTATTACGCACACCTGTCACCATCGTCACACACACCAGCGCTTCATGACACTCACCTGGACTCCATCACCTCCTTGATTACCTTTCCTATATCTGTCACTCTCCTTGTTTTTTTCCTCAGGTGTTAGTAACTGTTCTATGTCAGTGTGTTGTTCGTGTTTATGGTTTTATGTTCTGTTTATTTATTAAACACTCACTCCCTGTACTTGCTTCCCGACTCTCAGCACATTTGTTACAAATAAAAAGTGTTGACAAATTTGAACTCACTCATAAAACCAGCAGCTCTTTGCTGTATTCGTTAACTGTCTCTAGTCATGGTTGAACATTTTTTAAATCTCATGGTATCAATTTTGCTGTAGCTTTCTTTTATGCCTGCTATGTTACTGCAGACACGGTAATCTGAGCCATCCGATTGGCCAGCGCTAAGTGCACTCGATTTGCTCTAGGGCCAACCAGGGAGGCAAAGTTTGTTCAGGTACATGACATTTTTCAAAATCCGAACACTTCGCCGACCTGGGGCAAACGACAGCTGAATCGGTTGCACCTACCAACAATAGTGCGAGATGATAAAAAAAATTGGAACGCAAGGCTTTATTGGTGGATTTTTACAGACATTTTTGTTCATTGACTAGAAACGCCTCGCGGTCAACCGGTAGGTGACCACTGCTTTAGGTAATTGATATTCAGCACCCCTTTTCCAAGTAACCCACACACAGCACTCCCTATCCCAGTAAGGAAGCATCTGTCGTGTTCAACCAGCGGGACACTTCTCAGACCATGAGAACCCCCTGCAACAGCAGTCACGGGTCCTTTCAAGGAGACAACACCTGTAGGCACAACAGGGATATTCTTATTTACAATGACGGCCTACCTTGGCCAAACCCAGATGATGTTGGGCCAATTGTGCGCCGCCCTATGGGACTCCCAAATCACGGCCCATTATGATACAGCCAGGGATCAAACCCGGGTCTGTAGTGACACCTCTAGCACTGAGTGACCGCTACGTCACTCAGGAGGACCATTGATGTAATCACGCCACAAAAAGCAGGAAGAGGATGCACAGCGAACTGCAGACCATACACCCTTGTCAGCGTCCTCATCTCCCATGGTGTAACTGCACCCTGAGAACACGCCCACTCTCCCGGCCTCTTGCTATGTATGCAAAGGTCTGCTCTTTCCACCGCGGTGCAGAAGAATCAGCTTTCACTTCACGCTCTTTTGACCCAGCACAGTGTCCATGCCAAGAAGTCCCCCGCTGCCCAGAAGCACCAAGATGGTCAAAAACTCTCCATGAACCCGCCTCTGGCTTGGCCCCTTTCCTTCACACAATAGGAACTGCCGGGCAGCCCCCGCAAAGGTTTTTCATGGGAAAAAGGACCCGTAGAGCTGCGTCCTGTTTTTGTTTCTCCTCGAAACAGGCCTGTAAGGACTTCATAGCTGAGCCAAACAACCTTGTTGGCGAAACTGGCTCATGAGCGAAAGCCTCCTTAGCATGTTTTCACCCTAGACAAACAGGACAGCACTCAAAGCCATCTTTCATTTTCCTAAAAATAGGGCATGGCCAGAGGTTCAAACTCTGCCTTTTGAAATTACTCTTACCACTGGCCATCTTGGCTAGACACACAGAGCAGAAAGTAGTGGGGTTTTAGCAAACACAAATTGTACCCAAGCAAGGAAGCATTAGCTACACAAGCAGAGCAGAAAGTAGTTAGCTTTAAGCAAACACAAAAACCGATACCAAGACCCAAACTTGCAACATCTAGGGGGACGAGTACTCTCTCCCCACTAACAGACGCCTAAGTCAGAGACGAATCCCTTAGTCTTCATATGCTTAGTAAATTAGTTAGTAAATTGCGTAACACCTACTTCCTTCAGGCGAGCTAAAGAGAGAAGCATTTAGGAAATGGATGTGAGCCCCGGTATTATAGCCAGGAAAGCGTTACTTCCAAGGGCATACTAGGTATTCATTGGCCCATTGGGAGTGATTTCAGTTTTCTTCAGGTGAATATAATTGGTTGTTGACTCCCCATATTGTGTTATACCAAGTGACTGACTGAAAGGGGACTGAAGATGCATGCTTAGTCATTCATTTTTGTTTTTAGGCATGCAGAATTCATGGCCTGCTGGTCAGTGTGGCCTTTTGTTTTGGATGTCTGTGTACACGAAACATGGTCATATGTGGGTAAGCAAGCATGTCATTAAATCTAACAGACGCACCTCCCCTACCTTGCCAGTCAACCAATCCGTGTCTGTGTATCGGACATGGAGCTTGTGGAAGCCTAAAGCTGTTGTTAGCTTAAAACTAAGGATTGTTAGCAATTACAAATCTATAGCGTGTCTTTAAGTTAAAGTAAATATTCTGGCACAAAGCTGCAGCACTCATGTCTGCCCCAGAAGCACTACTAACACACACACACACACACACACACACACACACACACAAAGCCACTGAAGAAGATTAATAATGTTTGAGGAACACAGCATCAGTACTTTTAGGGACATATGCACACAGATTAGCCCCCACACAGCATCACTAGGCAACACACATCGTATGGTGGCAACCATGGCATCAAATTAATCCACACCTTACCCACTCAACCTGTCTGCTAATCAAAGGAACTGGTCATGGACACATGTTTGCAGTCCAGGTAATGACTAGAGGGTGTGAAAGGCATTAGAAACGTCTCATTAACATTCAGTGAAAGCCAATGTTTCATCAGGTAACAGGAGAACAGGATCGCGTTTCTGACGTTATTGTACATGTTCAAACTGTTGCTGTTCAAACTGACAAAAGGTGGAGCTCAATAACTAATGTACTGAAGGGAGAGCAAAGATCAACGGTCAAATGGATTAGATGGTTTATCACCAGGTTTGGGGGGGTTCAATTCACTCTAATTCTGTCCATTCAGCAAATGTATCGAGAATCACTCCATCAGGATCTAATGGAGAATTTCCCAATCCATTTTAGCCAAGGTAAGTGGACAAATCATGTTTGTTTGTATTTTGAGAGGAACAGCTTTTTAATGTCTGCACCACAGTCTTTAAAGGGATGTTTCACCCTTTACACAATATAATCTGTGTAGCTCAGTTGGTAGGGCATGGTGATTGCAATGCCAGGGTAGTGGGTTCAGTTCTCATGGGGGACCAGTATAAAAATACTACAGCTTTTTAATGTCTGCACCACAGTCTTTAAAGGGACTCTGGATGAGAGAGTCTGCTAAATGACTTTTGACGAAGGGTGCTTCTGTTTACATAGTACACTTGCTGCTTCTGTTTACATAGTACACCATAGGCTACTAGAGAAGAAGTGTTGCACTGTGTTGTAGGGAGAATATATCGATTTCATTTACTTTCAATCATCCTTTCTCAAATCAAATGAAATGCAATCTGCATGCAGTGTTGGAAGAAATCAAATGCATTGACCTCACAAAATACTGGCAAATATTATGTGATACTGCCTCCTTGTGGCCATTGTTGAACACCTGGAATGTATTCTCTAAAATTGTAAAACATTTTTGCGAGAAGTGCCTAGGCCACAATTTATATTGCAATGGAATACATATGAGGCGCTGAATATTTCCTAAACCTAGAGGAAAACAGTAACGTTCATCACAACAAAGAGAGATCCATTAACTTTACTGGCGTGGTAAATTGTTTCCCTACTTTTTAAACCGAGAATTAGCGGGACTTCAGAGTTTTTTGCGCCCTTTGTGTATGGACTTCCTGCATCGTTTGCCATAAGATAATGTTATTTATTGGGGTTCGGTGGAGGTTGGTGGGGATGGGCAATAGGAGGATGGGCTTATTGTAATGGCTTGAATGGAATTGATGGAACGGAGTCAAACATGCGGTTTCCATATGTTTGATAATGTTCCATTTATTCCATTCCAGCCATTAAAATGAGCCCGTCCTCCTATAGCGCCTCCCACCAGCCTCCACTGCTGGAGTTCAGCGTTAAAGGGAAACTTCACCAATTTTCCACTTCATATTCATCATCTCCAAAACCACCCCAACATCAACATATGTGAAAATGTGTTGCTATGTTCTGCGGTAAAAAAAGATAAAGATAAGTGTTTCGATCATCAATCAATTAGTAGATGCCTACTCACAATTGGTTAAAATAACCAAAATAATACTGATGATGTCAATGGAAAAACTTATCTTCCTCAATTGTTTTTACTACAAAACATAGAAATGCACCATTTTCACATATTGTATGTTGATATTGGAGTGGTGCTGAAGATGATGAAGTTGAAAAATTGTGAAGTTTCCCTTTAATACTTGGAATGAGGGTTCCTTTGAAACGTGTGTCCTGAACAGCATTAGTATGAGCAGCATTAGTTGACACTTCTCTTGACAGGAGGACGGGAAGGGTCATATAGCCTAGTAACTTTTGTTGTGATATCTAGGGATGAAACGGTTACCGGACGGGAAGTATTACCGTTTCAAATTTTAATTATCATTGAAACCGTGTTTGATTACCACGGTTTGAAAAACTCACGGTAAATACTGTCCAGCATCAACCAAAGTTAGCAACAGTCTGACCCACGTGTGAAAACATGGGAGATTTTTGCCTTCTAAAAGGACTACATCTGAAGTGTGGTCATATTTGGGGTTTTACAAGAGTGCTGAGAGAAACTTAATCGAAGATGGTCACCCTGTCTGCAGAACATGCAAAAAATAAATTGCTGCGAAAGGGGGCAACACTTCAAATCTCTTGAGTCATCTTCTTGACCACAAACCACTACTTTATAGCGAATGCAAGGTAAGTTATCTTTTAGCTCAATGCATGATGTGTGGACTTTGGAATGGGTGGAAAACGTCATGGTTTGTCTGTCTAACTTGCTAATAGCTTGTCAATAATGTAAACTGAAGCGTTCAGTGTTACCTACTCTTGTAAAAACACGAAGCGTTGTTCTGCTGCTGCTGTATATGTCCTGTGTGTCTGCAGACTCTATTCGCTCATTGCACACGATAACACGTTATGTAGTTTAGTCACCCAAGCAACATATTTTGTTCATTTAAAATCCGGCAGTCCTCGACTTGGTTGTAAAAGTGTTCCAACAGGAGAAACACTATAGACTCCTGTATTTATGTCAATTGTTGGGCTCATTTAAATGACTATTATTGTCTTCTTAGACTCATTTATATTTATGTCAATTGTGCATGGGGCCATTGCATATACTCGAATGCAACACAGAAGTGAGTTAATAATAATTATAATGTAACAACACCAATAATAATAATAATAATGATGATGATAATAATAATACATTTGCTATTCCCTTGTTTACAGAGAGGCGTGCAGCATGCAAACCCAGTGATGCTACTGGTCCCTCATCTACAGTTGTGACACAGGCACTCGAGCAAGAATTGAAAAGGCAGGCTCATTATGCACCCACTGCAGGCCTTTCATATTACATTGCAAAGGACATGATGCCATTTCAAATGGTTGAGGCCTGGCTTTCTGAGGCTGATGAAGGTTGCCGTGCCTCATATAAACAAGACCTGGTCTGCGTTACCACAGACAATGCAACAAACATGATCAAGGCTTTTTACCACAGCGGTATCGGAAAGGCTGGGTTGCTGAGAAAGAGTACCTCGCTGGCCATGGCAGAACACTGTCAATGACACCTGCAATGACAACAGGCTCAGTCCGATGATGCTGTGACACACCGCCCCAGCCCATGACGGATCCTCCACCTCCAAATCGATCCCACTCCAGAGTACAGGCCTCGGTGTAACGCTCATTCCTTCAACGATAAATGCGAATCCAACCATCACCCCTGGTGAGGAAAAAAACGCGACTCGTGAGTGAAGAGCACTTTTTGCCAGTCCTGTCTGGTCCAGCGATGGTGGGTTTGTGCCCATAGGCGACGTTGTTGCCGGTGATGTCTGGTGAGGACCTGCCTTAAACAGGCCTACAAGCCCTCAGTCCAGCCTCCCTCAGCCTATTGCGGACAGTCTGTGCACTGATGGCGGGATTGTGCATTCCTGGTGTAACTCGGGCAGTTGTTGTTGCCATCCTGTACCTGTCCCGCAGGCAGGTGTGATGTTCAGATGTACCGATCCTGTGCAGGTGTTGTTACACATGGTCTGCCACTGCGAGGACGATCAGCTGTCCGTCCTGTCTCCCTGTAGCGCTGTCACCGCAGGTGTGTGTGATGTATGTGTGTGTCGTGTGTGTCCAGTTTGTGTCCAGTGTGTGTATGTCCGATGTGTGTTTTCCACTGTGTCCACACTGGACACACCTCTACATACAATTAAAAAAAAAAAATATTTACATTTTTACCCCTTTTTTCTCCCCAATTTCGTGGTATCCAATTGTTGTAGTAGCTACTATCTTGTCTCATCGCTACAACTCCCGTACAGGCTCGGGAGAGACGAAGGTTGAAAGTCATGCGTCCTCCGATACACATATAGATTGTATTGAGTATACAGTCCACACCATATCTATTTTGACAGTGAAGATAACATTTTAAATGTGACTCTGTACTCCAGCATTTTGGATTTCAGATCAAATGTTTCATATGAGGTGACAGTAGATAATGTCACCTTTTATTTGAGGGTATTTCCATACATATCTGTTTCACCGTTTCGAAATCAAAGCACTTCATGTATCTAGTTCCCCTATTTGAATAAGTCGCACGTATTCTGACCAATTCACTTATAGTGTATTAAACTAGGGAAACGTTTACCTCTCATGGCCACATGGTGTCATCTTCATTGTTAATGTTATTAATTTAATGTTAATGCACACAAAGTGCATAGTGCTAATAATTTAATTTGATAGTTGTTGATTTTTAATATTAAACTTGACTAAATGATTTCATTGTGAGTATCAGTACTTTTTGAACATTCCCATCACATTTGAATAATACTGCGATAATACTGATAACAGGGATAATTTCATAACTTTTTAGTTAGATGAGAGACGAAGAAGAAAAGGACTGAAAATGGCTGATGGTGTCGATCCTCCTATTCGGATACATTGAGGTCCTTTACAAGATTTGCCTGAAGGCAATAATGGCAAAGGAAGGAAATGCAAAGGAAGGAAATGCATCACCTCAGGGTACACCACCTTTTGACCTATGCACTCGCTGGGCCTGGGTCCTCGTCACTGCCGTCGCCAACCCACCAGTGGTGTGTATTCATGGATGCCAAGAGAAGCCAGGCTTCCCAAAAAAATTGACCAATATTTTTTAGACATCAAATATTTGATCTTTTGCCTCTCTATGTTTCATCATTTTCCTTCAATTCGCAAGAGGCTGAATGCATCTCACCGGATAAGGCGAGCAATACAGCTCCCTCTCTCTACGTGTAGGCCATCTATTTCATACCGTCTGGCCCAAACGGGTATGACATTGTTGCCGCCCGTAGCATTGAATGCAATGCAAGGGAAGCACAAGCATTTGGCCTCCCTTGACGAGAAAAGTATCCAAAACAAATTGCCAAAACTGAGCGAACTCAACTGTGAATGGTCCTGGTGCACCCCAATAAAGTGTCAAGGGAAGCCCGCTTGGATGTCAAATCAAATGAGCCGAATAAAACAGATGTAGACCTTACTTACAAGCCCTTAACCAACAATGCAGTTCATGAAATAGAGTTAAGTTGACCATTTTTGGTGTCACTCCTATTCAACCGCATTGAGAGCATACTGTACGTCATTGATAGAAACTTGAATTGTTGCATCTCGTTGTGTTGTTGTCCTCCGGTGGCCTGCCAGCTAGCTAAAATGGGTCCTTTCCTAAATTAGCCATGGAGGAAGATAGGGGTTTGGACTTCTGGTTTTACTTAATTCTCTGTACTAGCCAATGATTATAACGGTGATTCTGATCCAACCATACATTCATACATTGTGCCCCTGGCCTGAGAGGATGGAAGTTCAATATGTACTTTGATGTAAAAGACTAATGTTAACTAGCTAACATTGCTCATGAATGGAAGTTAGGCTAGCGAGCAAGCATTTTAGCCATTTTAACCTATGACAACAACAAATACAAGTGTTTATTGTATGACAGAGTGATAGACCGTTTCGTCAACATGAAAGTGAGGAGGATGGCATTGGAATATCTCTACAAGTAGGGTGAATCAACATATTTTCTACTTGCGCACACACACACACACACACACACACAGAAATCAGAACCATGGACAGGCACATCATATTTAGCTTACGTTGATTGCAGGCCAGGCAGCAGGCCAGGCTGCCAGGGTGCAGGCCAGGCTGCCAGGGTGCAGGCCAGGCTGCCAGGGTGCAGGCTAGGCTGCCAGGGTGCAGGCCAGGGTACAGGCCAGGGTGCAGGCCAGGCAACAGGCTGTTAGCCAGCCTGACAGCTTAGTGGAGTCTTAGTGGGATCTGCCACTAGCAGTCAGTGTAGTCAGCTCATGTATCCCCATTGAGACAGTGTCTGTGCCTCGATCTAGGTTGGGCAAAACTAAAGATGGCAGTGTTCGCTTTAGCAATCTCACTGGAATAAAGACCTCCTCCATTCCTGCATTATTGAAAGAGATTGTGATATCTCACATTTCAAAATAATGCTACTTAATGTTAGATCCCTCACTTACAAGGCAGTTATAGTCAATGAACTAATCACTGATCATAATCTTGATGTGATTGGCTTGACTGAAACATGGCTTAAGCCTGATGAATTTACTGTGTTAAATGAGGGCTCTCCTTGTCCAACATGTCTCCGGACCTACTCACTGCCGTAGTCATACTATGGACCTAGTTTTGTCCCGTGGAATAAATATTGTGAATCTTAATGTTTTTCCTCATAATCCTGGACTATCGGACCACCATTTTATTACGTTTGGAATCACAACAAATAATCTGCTTCTACCCAATCCCAAAGGATCATCAAAAGCCATGCTATAAATTCTCGGGACAACCCAAAGATTCCTCAATGCCCTTCTAGACTCCCTCCGCCTACCCAAGGACGTCAGAGTACAAAAATCGGTTAACCACCTAACTGAGAAACTAAATGTAACCTTGCGTAATACCCTAGATGCAGTCGCACCCCTAAAAACAAAAAACATTTGTCATGAGAAACTAGCTCCCTAGTATACAGAAAATATCCGAGCCCTGAAGCAAGCTTCCAGAAAATTGGAACATAAATAGTGCTACACCAAACTGGAAGTCTTCCGATTGGCTTGGAAAGACAGTACTGTGCAGTATCGAAGAGCCCTCACTGCTGCTCAATCATCCTATTTTTCAACTTAATTGAGGAAAATAAGAACAATCCAACATGTATTTTTGATACTGTCGCAAAGCTAACTAAAAAGCAGCATTCCCCAAGAGAGGATGGCTTTCACTTCAGCAGCAAGCTTTGCTTGGTGCTCCTATGTTGAACATAATACATGTCTCCCTATCCACCAGATGTGTACCAAATTCACTAGAAGTGGCAGTAATAAAGCCTCTCCTGAAAAAGACAAACCTTGACCAAGAAAAAAAAACTATCGGCCTATATCGAATCTCCCATTTTGCTCAATTCTTTTGTTGAAAAATCTGTTGCACAAAAGCTCACTGCCTTCCTGAAGACAGTGTATACGAAACACTTCAGTCTGGTTTTAGACCCCATCATAGCACTGAGACTGCACTCGTGAAGGTGGTAAATGACCTTTTAATGGTGTCAGACCAAGGCTCTGCATCTGTCCTCGTGCTCCGAGACCTTAGTGCTGCTTTGACACCATTGATCACCACATTCTTTTGGAGAGATTGGAAACTGAAATTGGTCTACAAGGACAAGTTCTGGCCTGGTTTAGATCTTATCTGTCAGAAAGATATCAGTTTGTCTCTGTGGATGGTTTGTCCTCTGACAAATCAACTGTAAGTTTCGGTGTTCCTCAAGGTTCCGTTCTAGGACCACTATTGTTTTCACTATATAATTTACCTCTTGGGGATGTTATTCGAAAACATAATGTTAACTTTCACTGCTATGCAGATGACACACAGCTGTACATTTCAGTGAAACATGGTGAAGCCCCAAAATTGCCCTTGCTAGAAGCATGTGTTTCAGACATAAGGAAGTGGATGGCTGCAAACTTTCTACTTTTAAATTCGGACAAAACAGAGATGCTTGTTCTAGGTCCCAAGAAACAAAGAGATCTTCTTTTGAATCTGACAATTAATCTTAATGGTTGTACAGTCGTCTCAAATAAAACTGAAGGACCTCTGCGTTACTCTGGACCCTGAACATATCAAGACTGTTACAAGGACAGCTTTTTTCTATCTTTGTAACATTGCAAAAATCTGAAAATTTCAGTCCAAAAATGATGCAGAAAAGTTCATTCATGCTTTTGTCACTTCAAGATTAGACTACTGCAATGCTCTACTTTCCGGCTACCAGATAAAGCACTAAATAGACTTCAGTTAGTGGTAAACACAGCTACTAGAATCTTGACTAGAACCCCAAAATTTGATCATATTACTCCAGTGCTAGCCTCTCTACACTGGCTTCCTGTAAAGGCAAGGGCTGATTTCAAGGTTTTATTGCTAACCTACAAAGCATTACATGGGCTTGCTCCTACCTATCTTTCCGATTTGGTCCTGCCGTACATACCTATACGTTCACTACGGTCACAAGACGCAGGCCTCCTTATTGTTCCTAGAATTTCTAAGCAAACAGCTGGAGGCAGGGCTTTCTTCTGTAGAGCTCAATTTTTATGAAATGGTCTGCCTACCCATGTGTGAAGGTGAATGCAAAGGCACTGGAGCGATGAACCACCCTTGCGGTCTCTGCCTGGCCGGTTCCCCTCTCTCCACTGGGATTCTCTGCCTCTAAACCTATTATGGGGGCTGAGTCACTGGCTTACTAGTGCTCTTCCATTCGGTCCCTAGGAGGGGTGTGTCACTTGAGTGGGTTGAGTCACTGACGTGATCTTTCTGTCCAGGTTTGGCGCCCCCCTCCGGTTCATGCTGTGGGAGATCTTCATGGGCTACACTCGAGAATCCAGATTGGGACACCTCCCATAGGCCTACGTTTTCGGAGAGGTGAAAATGCCCCTTTCCACTCCCCTCTACAATATGAATCTAAAGTATAACATTTTTCCATCAACGGCCATGTAGTTGACTCTCAGACAAGCATGGCTTCACTCAAACGAGTTCGGCTAGAGTCCTGGTGCTAGCTGGGATTACAATTTGATGTTTACTTTGTGTCAAATTAACTAATTGTTTTCTTTTGCTGAATTTATATAACAACAGTCCAACCTTGTTTAGCATCATCTAGTCAAATTGCATCGGTTTGCATCAGTTTCAATAGGTGACTTTTAATTTGAAGGCGAACCGCCGATTCCGCTATTGTTGTCCACAGCACACTGGTCTATGAAACACTGACAGGTGAGAAAGGGCGACCGACGGACTAACAACAGCGTTAATGGAACTTTTTTGCTGATTTCGTTATGGGTAAGAAACTTTCTGACCGGTTCTTATTTATTTAACCTCAGTTCTAAGATCAACAGGCGCAGTCCTGTGCAATTTCTCGTGGCACCAAAATATATTGGTTTAATTCGATATCAGGCTCTCATTCTGCGCTCATAGAGAACATGATATTTTCACAACGTGCCTTGCCCTGAACACATTTAAAGTTTTTGATAGAATTCTATAATTTAGCCTAGCATAACCTACTGTTAATGTCTTATATGTACCATTGCCTCCTTTTACTTTTGTGTTAGCCAGTACTACGACTAAAACTGGCTACTTTTGTCTGCTTTACAATATTTCAACAATCAAACGTTACACTGTAACAATGTTCTTCAATCAAGATTAGCTGGTGACGGCGCAACATCGTATAACGAAATGATGTTTGTACGCGTGTTTCTACAAACCCTCATCCAAACGTCTTGCACTTGAACGTTCAATTTTTACATTTCATTTTACAGTGATATGTGGCGATGTAATCTGCCCAGCAGCTACATAATTCAGTCTGTTGGCCCATTTAAAAACACATAATGACCATTAACAAAGACCGTACAACCTAAAGGACCAAACAACATGTACCATACTGCCTCTCTGTCATTAATATATATAAGTTTATTGATCTCCTGTTCAGGGAGTGGTTCTTAGTGTGTTGCACCCAATGGTATACATTTACACTAGATCACTAAAAGGGGTGCAGTTTTGAACCCTACGCGCCTCCATCTTGGCACAACCCACCATAAGAAAAATAAATCCCATCAATTCACTAACTTTGTACATTGTAACGCAAAATATGCTGATTTCAAATCTGATTGCCGCCTAAACTTTATTCGTTCACTTAATCGGTCTCTCTCACGTCTCTCCCAAAGAAGATCTATTGCCTCAGCGAACTGACTGTGTCTGTGAATAGGGCTTCCACAGGCCACCTCGTGAATGACCACATTACTGGTTAGAGATAGTGGGCACTTTTGTAAAATAAGCTATTTTTATTTAGATGTTGTTGATCAGTACAATAAAACAAGCTCAATAACTCAATGCATGCACACACACACACACACCTATTGGCAGGGTAGTCTAGTGGTTAGAGTGTTGGACTAGTAACTGGAAGGTTGCAAGTTCAAATCCCCGAGCTGACAAGGTACAAATCTGTTGTTCTGCCCCTGAACAGGCAGTTAACCCACTGTTCCTAGGCTGTCATTGAAAATAAGAATTTGTTCTTAACTGACTTGCCTAGTTAAATAAAGGTAAAATGAAATATTGAATATGCATTCAACTGTATTATGAATAGGCCTAGGCTTGATTTACCCAATAGAAATGTACCATTAAAATTATCACTGTTACCAAAGTGAAATTGATTATATGATTTATTCATTTATTCACATGGCTGTCACTGAAAAATGTTGACTTGTAAAATTGAATGATATTGAACTCAAAATATTCCCAATGATTAAACAGAGCAGAGTTTCTCTCTGGCTCAAGTGCCATTCTGTGATTTTGGTTAATATGCCTTTTTTGCCATGGTATCGTGATAGTATTGAAAATCGTGATACCAAACCCGGTATTGATGTAAACATTTTGGTAATGTGACAACACTGTCACATAAGACATTTACCCTTTACATCTTCCATTTGTGAGAGATTTGTGAGAGACTGTAAAAAAAAGTTGCATTATGCTCCCTTTCCTCCTGATCAGTAACTTGTTGCCAGGACTGAAAATAGGGTAAATCCATTTGAATTCAACCCCTTTTTGTCAGCATTCATTTTGATTTAAACAACTTTCCATACATATTTGCTCATGGAAGAAGCAGTCAGAAATGTACTTTTTGGACCAGAATGCCAAAACATTCAGTGTGTAAAGGTGCTCAAAGTTGACCCATTTTTCATACCCCACCATACCATGCGACATTCATGTCTTCATCACTGTAAAAGATAAACGGTTGATTGATTATCATTTAAAAGCATAGTGTTCTCAAACAATTGGAATATTTAAAAAAAAAAAAATATTTGAATAAATTTTTTTTAACCTTTAACATCAATTATCTAAACACACGTATTTTCATATTCACATACAGTTAATTCGGAAAGATACTACCGCCACCGTGCTTCACCGTAGGGATCGTGCCAGGTTTCCTCCAGAAGTGACACTTGGTATTCAGGCGAAAGAGTTCCTTCTGGCCACCATAAAGGCCTGATTGGTGGAGTGCTGCAGAGATGGTTGTCCTTCTGGAAGGTTCATCCATCTCCACAGAGGAACTCTGGACCTCTGTCAGTGACCATCGGGTCAATGATTTCTCAGTTTGGCCAGACTGCCAACTCTAGGAAGAGTTTTGGTGGTTCCAAACTTCTTCCATTTTTAAGAATGATGGAGGCCACTATGTTCTTGGAGACCTTCAATGCTGCAGGCATCTTTGGTACACTTCCCCAGATCAGTGCCTCGACACAATCCTGTCTCAGAGCTCTACAGACAATTCCTTCGACCTCATGGCTCGGTTTTTGCTCTGACATGCACTTTCAACTATGGGACCTTATATAGACAAGGTGTATGCCTTTCCAAATCATGTCCAATTTAATTGAATATACCACAGGTGAACTCCAATCAAGTTTTAGAAACAACTCAAGGATGATCAATGGAAACAGGATGCACCTGAGCCCAATTTCGAGTCTCAAAGCGAAGGGTCTGAATACTTGAATACTTATGTAAATAAGGTATTTCTGTTTTTTTGCTTGTTATATATGTAAAAGATTTCTAAAATCATATTTTCGCTTTGTCGTTATGGGGCACTGTGTAAAGATTGATGAGGATTTTTTTTATTGAATCCATTTTAGAATAAGGCTGTAACGTAACAAAATGTGGAAAAAGTCAAGTGGTCTGAATACTTTCCGAAGGCACTGTATGTTGTAGCGTAGACCATATTTCACATCATCTGAGGTTTTTGTGTTGTGCCCGTCATTATTTGAGACACAACATGCTCTTGAGTACAGGGTGGGTTTCATTTCAATCGTATAAATATAATTCATAGAATGGACCTATCCCTTCAGACCACTGCAATTTAGCTGGTATACCATTGACATTTTTATTGAAATTTTTACCACACCCACCATTGAGCATTAACTTAAATGGTCATGTCTATTCTATTATCCATATTTCTATGATTTCAATTGGTTTCCTATTGAGTTTGACAGTATAATATAAAACTGATATTTCCATTCAAGTCAACATTCTCTGATGTGTGGACACCCAACCTTGTTTGTGGTAGCATTTGAAAGTAGAAATGTAAATTTCTTCCCAATTTTAGTACATTTATCAGTCAACATGACACCCACCGTGCATTCAAGAGTGGACACAACACAAAACCTTAGATTATGTAAAATAGGGTCTAAGCTACAACATATGGAAAAAATCGGAGTAGAAGAATTTAAAATAATTGCTGTTAAAAGTTTAGGAAATTACAATTTGTATTATTAAAAAAAAAACATTTTTTTTCTTCCAGAAATGATCAAATAGTTTGACAACCCTGTTTGTAAGCTTTTTACATGATATCAAACTCAACCCTTTATCTTTTCCAGTGATGGTATGGTGGGGTATGGCATTCAGGTCCAAAAAGTTACTTTCTGAGTACTTCTACAATGGGCAAATATCTATAGAATGTATCATTCAAATCAAAAGGGCTGCTGTCAAAAAGTGACTGAATTCAAATGGATTTACCCTATAGGCTTAGAGGATTTTAGTCTTCTCATTGCTCTGTTTACTTTGCCTTTGTGCACAGACACAGACATCACACCTTTCTGCTCGTGATTTTCTCTCAATTGGGAGGGCTTAGCTTCATATGTCAAACCCCTTAACTCAGAAAAGATTAATGGTTAACCTTAGTCCATTCTTAGACTTTAGCATCTATTCATGAAGTTATCTTCTGGCTGGGGGAGTTTTTAAAGGGCGATTGCACTTCCTGATTTGGCCTTGTTTTTCATCAATGCTCATTTAGAAATCCTTGCAGCTATGACAAAAGTCAAATGAGACTTGTCTTGAGGGTGTGGTTTGATGTGGTTGTTTCTTGGGTGTGTCTTTGGCATTCAATCACAACAAACAAGACCAGTAGTGAGTATAGTGAGGTAAGCTAATCTAGCTTTGCTATGGAGAGAATTAAGTTTTGAAGTTGAGGACTTCTCCTCTCCAGACGGATTCGCCATCTCAAGATGGAAAGCTAATTCAGTTCTTGGTGAAATACTGCACCAAATATCTTTAGTTAGATGTAAAATTGCGAGACTAAGATCTCCTCTGCAAAACGTCAAAATGAATGACCGATTTCTTGAGTTAGATTAATTAGATTAATTTGGACTTTTGAGAAAGTGTATACTAGCTACGGCATCTCAAAATGGACAACCAGTGTTTATAGTGATATATATATATATATATATATACCAGTCAAAAGTTTGGACACCTACTCATTCCAGGGTGTTTCTTTATTTTGTACTATTTTCTCCTTTGTAGAATAATAGTGAAGACAACAAAACTATGAAATAACACATGGAATCATGTAGTAACCAAAAAAGTGTTAAGCAAATCAAAATATACGTTATATTTGAGATTCTTCAAAGTAGCCACCCTTTGTCAGTTTTTTTTGTATGTGGTTTTGTTATACATATTTTTTTTTTACACCTTTTTCTCTCCAATTTTGTGGTATCCAATTTGTAGTTAGTCCTGTCCCATTGTTGCAACTCCCGTATGGACTTGGGAGAGGCTAAGGTCGAGAGCTATGTGTCCTCCGAAAACACGACTCCGCCAAGCCACACTGCTTCTTGACACAATGCTCGCTTAACCCAGAAGCCAGCCACACCAATGTGTAGGAGGACACACCGTACACCTGGTGACCGTGTCAGCGTGCATGCGCCCGGCCTACCACGGGAGTCGCTAGAGCGCGATGGGACAAGGACAACCTGGTCGCGGCTAGCTGCGACACAGCCAGGATCTGTAGTGCTGCAGCTAGCACTGCAATGCAGTCCCTTAGACCGCTGCGCCACTCGGAAGGCCTGCAATTTATTTTTAATTTTTACGTTGGATAAAAGTAGAGACAGAGCTTCAAAATGGTATGTCATGGGAAAGTAATTCTGCTTTGAAAGTTGATAAACTTGTAACCCCACTTTTGAGAAAATGGCCCTTGAATGTTTTGGTACGCCTACTGGAGTGCTACTTTGTCTAGACCTATTCAACATTGTTCACACCCTCTTAAGCTTTAGCCCTGCCTGTCTCTTTAATGATTCACTTGTGAGGCCATGTGCTAAACAGAGGGAGTAAGATAGTCTTGAACTATTTGTTTGTTTACTATACTAAAAGTGGTTTAAGTAGTAGCCTACAATACGGGAAGAACTCCAGGTAAAAATACACTCTAGTCCTGCTGCTTGTTTACAGAAGACGTGCTGTGTAAGTGTACTAGGGAAAGAAGTGTAGTGGAAATGTTTTTGTCGGCTGGAGTCACACAGCCGTATGGATCTGTGCAAACCTGCTTCAACAAGTGTATCTTTTTTATTTATTTGAAAGATTCTTGCTAATATGAAAGATAAGATCCATATGTTTCGAAAACCTTATCGCCAGCAATGATTATTAAACGATTAAACAATAAAACAGAGCGTCGGGATTGTATTTCACAAGGTCCCACCAGTAAGCTGTGCTTATAGTTGAGAACCTTTGGGATTTGGATTTGATTTATCCCCGTTAGCCGATGGCAACAGCTAGTCTTACTGCGGTCAGACACACAACGAAAAAGACATTACAGGCAAAAGACTCCAATTTACATACATTTAAAAACATTAACATGTGTTACACATACAGTGCATTTGAAAACTGCCATGCACTGTCAACTGTGGGACCTTATATACTGTAGATGGGGGGTGTGCCTTTCCAAATAATTTCCAATCAATTGAATTTACCACAAGTGGAATCCAATCAAGTTGAAAAAAGTACAATTGTTTTGTTGACATTATCAAATAGTTTGTCAACCTTTTTGTAAGCTTATATATCAAACTCAATTATATCAAACTCAACCATTTATCTTTTCCAGTGATGCAGACATGGATGTCTCATTGTAATGCGGGATATGCAAAATGGGTGAACTTTGGGCACCTTTATCTCCTGAATGTTTTGGCATTCAGGTCCAAAAGGCATATTTAACCAGGGGCAAATATGTATGTTCAAATCAAAAGGAGTGCGGTCAAAATGTGATTCAAATGAATAAGAATGACCCTCCTAAATTAAACCTCGTCTTATAAAGGGTGCCTAGTCTCCTAATAAATGATGCAAGTTGGCCATGTACCACATCTCTCTTTCAACCTTTTTCTCTTTTCCACTCTCTTTCAATCTCACTCTCTGGGCAGAGGCTAAAGGGTCCAGCGCTCTGTCTGACCTACATAGAGTAAAGAGATAATGCTGGAACGACCCAGCCCTAAAATCATCCGCCTCAGTCACATTGGTCTCACACCGCTCTGGCCTTTGCTGGTGCAACATGTATAGCAAGTAACTCACCCACACCGCCTCAGTCACATTGGTCTCACACCGCTCTGGCCTTTGCTGGTGCAACATGTATAGCAAGTAACTCACCCACACCGCCTCAGTCACATTGGTCTCACACCGCTCTGGCCTTTGCTGGTGCAACATGTATAGCAAGTAAAGTTTTGGGAAAAGAATAATACTTAGAAAAATAGATTCTAGATGAAAAGGGATCAAAGTTAAGGAGGAAGAAGTAGACATTCTTCCTGCCCACCATTTGGCTATTTTCTCATCGTTTTAGAATTGTCTAATGATGAGGAGAAGTGATGGGAGTCAAGTTTGTTCTACGGTACGTGTCTCATTACTGATTTTGAGTAGAGGGTTTTATTTCTCCTGTAGGAAATGGATAGGAATGAAATCATGCTGTGTGCCCATTACTCTTGCAGAATTGAATGACTGTATGTGGATGACTATGCCGTTCATACCTCCCTCCTCATGCCTGTGCTAGAATGCAATGTCATGTGGATTGTACATGTACGTATTATATTGCTGCACAGGAATCTTTATATTGGCATTTAGAATTGGTCATATTCATATAGATGTATCATTTTCTGATATTTTTTATTAATGATGGTGATGTTTGGATTTCTGAGCTTGAACTATTTATTAATCATTAGTTATAAAAGAGACATGAGGGGTGCCATAATGAAGCTGGGGAGGGGCTGAGTGTAGGGAAAACGGTCACATGTGGCTGTACTGATAAGGGGAGGAACCGCTTACTTAGCTCCCTGCCTAGCAATAATGATGCAATGTTTAGCGATAAGGAGGAGACTGCACCCAAAGTGTGTTTTGTATACTACCACGGGTAGAACCATGTCTTTGTCTGTTCAGCTGTTCGATCCTCTGGGAAGAATAAACTTGGTTTGAGCTTTCATAGTGTCTGAGTATTTACTCTGATAATTAGAACCTAACAATGACAATACAATGCCTTATGGAGACACATCCTGGTCAGTGAGTTGGCGGTACAATATTTTATTCTAACCACCTGTGTCTTTCTTCCTTTTTGTCCCTACAGGGATGCCATACGCCATGTTAAGATAAAGACGACTGTGTTTAACATGCTTAAGCGGTTGGACAAAATCCGGTTCCGGGGCCAGCGGACAGATGTGTTTCTGGATCTGGGCGACTCGCCCAACACATCTGACACTGAATGTAGCGAAGAGATTCTGATGAAGCCTCGGCCCTCACTTGAAATGAAAGACACTGAAGAACTGCAAGACCCTGTAAGTGAATATCAGTATTAATAGAACCACAGAAATGGCATCTCTTCAGACTCTTTCACTTCACTAATTCTCACTGAAACAAAACAGATATTTGCCTCCTAACTTAGTTTGGAATCTTCCAGATCACTTTGTTAAGGGGTTTAGCCAAAATGTCCCCCCTTTGATACATGGCTTTCATGTTTGTTCAACTTCCTGTTGATGTAGTCAACAAGCGAGGACGGAGAGAGAGACAACCGCGGTCTGCATCACTGCAGGCAGAGCTTAGTCAAACGACACATGTGCCAAGGCCTGCCGCCAACTCAACATCCCTGAACACATTAGAAGAACAGCTATATTTTTCATCTTACTATTTCATTTGACTGCATATTCTGGTGCGTTGATGTTCATATTTTTGTGGAGAGAGGTTGATCAAACGGCTTGATCTTTGAAGATCTACTCAGAGGAAATAGTTTTCCCCATTTAACACCGATCCAAGTCCTCATGAGTTATTTGATATCATTCCACACGGGGTCAAATTGATTGCGTTCTTTATGAAGTGTCCAAAAAAAGCTCAAAGTTGTTGACAGATGCACACAAAAGACGTGAAAACTTGGCACTGGTGCGAATGCTCAGCTAGCCGATCTGGTTCCTAAATATCAAGACCCAACTTGCACGTCGAGTCTAAATAAGAGAAGACAGTTGGAGATGTTGATCTTTTTTAGGGTGGCTGTGTCTCAAACAAACTTTGACCTGGAACGCCTGTGCAGTGGAATTAGAGCTTCAACACAGCCCCTGTGTCTAACCACCGACGTCTTGGTTCTGGGAAACTGGGCTTCAGCCAGTTCAGTACTGTACAGTGACACATTTTGTTTGCCTCTTGGGCTTGTTCTCGTGGAAACAGGAACAGTGTGGTTCTTCTCACTCTGGTTATTTATCATAATCTTGACACCTTTGTCATTATGTTTTAATCGATTTATGAACTCGTGTCAAATAGCCGTTCCAGATGTATTTACCCGCGTAGCAGGCCTGGCTGTCATTACTTACCACTTTTGATGCACTTCAGCTCTTTTCTATCTAATTAACTTTGAGGTCTAATTTACACGGATGGAATACATTGAGGTACATTACATTTGTCAGCTAGTAGACCTAGTGAAACGCGTCACTGCTTCTCCAGGTAAATGGCGCAAAGAGGGACAGAGTTAATGTCCTTCTATTATTCTCATCATTTTACAATCTGCTATTGCACTGATTTCTCCCCTTCTGACACGAGCTGTCTCTCCTTCTGCTGAGAGGATGTGAAATGAAATCGGCTTTGCCTCTCCCAGCTCTGTTGTCTGAGTAGTGTCGTACAAGTTGGCAATAGTGGCTCTCACTGTGGCAGTCCTCTCTCTCTCTCTCTCTCTCTCTCTCACACTCACTTTCTCAATCTTTCCTCTTGCGCACTCTCACCATCTCAATCTCCTTTGTTTCTCTCTCTTTGTCAATCTTTGTTCCTCTATCAGTGTTTTGGGTCATGATACTAGGCATACAGGATTATACTGCTGTTTTTGAGCCAGGCTGGAGGGTGCAGGGAGAAACTGTAGGGTGAAATGAAGTCTTCTTGCCTCCATTTGTTTGTTTGGGTGTTTTATGTGTGTTTGCTTTGCGATATCAGAATTTTGAGGTTCTGTGTGCAGGTGTTTTGAACCAGAGACTACGGTAGCTCACATTGGCAAGGAGGTTGTTCTTCTTTACTCACCTCTGCATCACCCCTGGATTTGTGTGTTTGCCCACATCCAGGCTGGTCCAGGGACACTTACGATGCCTGCTGCAGCCATCCAGGACTACCAGAGGGCTGAGACAGATCGACTCAACGACTTGAAAGGCCACCTGGAAATTGCCTTACTGGAAAAGCACTTCCTACGTGAGTACTGCACTTTATTTTTCAACCTAGGTGATAGTTTGTCAGACCTCTAGCCGGAAGTCTTTGATTTGCAAAAAGGGATATCATCACGTTTTGTTGTTTGATTGCCAATCTTCACAGCAACTTTGGATATCTGTCTTTCTTTCCTGTCCTGGTGTCTGTTGGGGCATTTTCACACATGCAGTAACAGTCAAAAGTTTGGACACACTTTCTTTATTTCATCAAAACTATGAAATAGACATCAAAACTATGAAATAACACACATGGAATCATGTAGCAACAAAAAAAAGTGTGTAACAAATAAAAATATATTTTAGATTATTTAAAGTAGCCACCCTTTGCCTTGATGACAGCTTTGCACACTCTTGGCATTCTCTCAGCCAGCTTCATGAGGTAGTCACCTGGAATGCATTTTAATTAACAGGTGTGCCTTGTTAATTTGTGGAATTTCTTTCCTTAATGCGTTTAAGCCAATCAGTTGTGTTGTGACAAGGTAGGGGTAGTATACAGATTATAGCCCTATTTGGTAAAAGACCAAGTCCGTATTATGGCAAGAACAGCTCAAATAAGAAGAGAAACGACAGTTCATCATTACTTTAAGACATGAAGGTCAGTCAATACGGAAAATGTCAAGAACTTTTAACGTTTCTTCATGTGCAGTCACAAAAACCATCAAGCACTATGATGAAACTGGCTCTAATGAGGACCGCTACAGGAAAGGAAGACCCAGAGTTACTTCTGCTGCAGAAGATAAGTTCACTAGAGTTACCAGCCTCAGATTGCTGCCCAAATAAATACTTCACAGAGTTCAAATAAAAGACATCTCAACATCAACTGTTCAGAGGAGACTGTGTGAATCAGGCCTTCATGGTCGAATTATTGCAAAGAAACCATTACTAAAGGACACCAATAAGAAGAAGAGACTTGCTTGGGCCAAGAAACATGAGCAATGGACATGAGACTGGTGGAAATCTGTCCTTTGATCTGGAGTCCAAATTTGAAATTTTTGGTTCCAACCGCCATGTCTTTGTGAGACGCAGAGTAGGTGAACGGATGATCTCCGCATGTGTGGTTCCCACCGTGAAACCTGGAGGTGTGGGGGTGCTTTTCTGGTGACACTGTCAGTGATTTATTTAGAATTCAAGGCACACTTAACCAGCATGGCTACCACAGCATTCTGCAGTGATACGCCATCCCTTCTATTTTGCAGTTAGTGGGACTATCATTTGTTATTCAACAGGACAATGACCCACAAAACACCTCCAGGCTGTGTAAGGGCTATTTGATAAGGAATGAGAGTGATGGAGTGCTGCATCAGATGACCTGGCCTCCACAATCACCCGACCTCAACCCGATTGAGATGGTTTGGGATGAGTTGGACCACAGAGTAAAGGAAAAGCAGCCAACAAGTGCTCAGTATATGTGGGAATTCCTTCAAGACTGTTGGAAAAGCATTCCTCATGAAGCTGGTTGAGAGAATGCCAAAAGTGTGCAAAGCTGTCAAGGCAAAGGGTGGCTACTTTGAATAATCTCAAATCTTTAAATATATTTTAATTGTTAAACACTTTTTTTTGGTTGCTACATGATTCCATATGTGTTATTTCATAGTTTTGATGTCTTCACTATTATTCTACCATGTAGAAAATAGTCAAAATAAAGAAAAACCCTTCAATGAGTAGGTGTGTCCAAACGTTTGACTGGTGCTGTATTTCTGAGCTCGAGTTCGAATCAGTTTGTTTTATTTGTTACATTGTATTTTTGTCGTTTGGTAAGGTTGGTTTCAAATTGTCAACTGAACTAAAATGCCTAAACGAAACCACGTGTTCATGTAAGTCATTTTATTTATTGGGCAACAATGCGCACTTTAAATCCATCTATAATATCATGGAGCATCACTTTGTGTCCCAATCGTATTACTTCAGCTTTCTCTTCCGACCACAAGCGGGAGGGAACTGCCGTGAATATGTGCTTCGTTTGGTGCGTTCCCGAGTGCGTTCCCGAGTGTTCAAATGGACGAACTAAAGGGGGTAAATGCACTAGAGTGGGAAGAAATGTTTTTGGGTGTGAAAGCCCCCTTAGTTGGTCATTGGAATTTGTGTAAATTGTGTTTTTCTCTCTTTCGGGGCTCTCCTGGCTGCAGAATTACTGGCTCCTATAACCCTCTGGCAACGATAAGTGTTAGCCTCCTCTTACCCCATCTAGGTCAGTGATCGTACATAGTATCTGTGAGTGACTATATCACTACTAAATGATGATTACGTTTGGGCCGTTATTGTCATCCTACTCGGGCATGTGTCATCCTACTCGGGCATGTGTCATCCTACTCGGGCATGTGTCAATACATTGTCAATACATTTCGCACATTGAGGAGATCAAAGTACAGAAGAGGTGTGTGTGTGTGTCCTTCATTTCACATCAGTCCTTCATCTTGGATGCAGGATGTGTGTGTCAGCAGTGTGTGTCTCATTGCACAGCCTATTGACCTCTGTCTAGCACCAAAGGGTACTATGGGAATGATCACAATCTCCAAATGTACTTTTGCTGCTCTGCTAAAGCACATGTGTAGTGACTCTAGGGAGGAAAAAAAAGAAAAATAAGGTGAGATTCCAGATTTCCGTGTTGTCACAGTTGGTATTGAAGTTGATAATCAAATGACAATGACTGGGAGAGCGTTGTGCATTTGCAATGCGAATGTTGTTTGTCTGCCTTGATTTGAATCCTGGTCTGTAACTTGTAAGGGCTGGGAGAATGTTTTATCATGAGCCTTCAGGGAGGTGGTAAGTCCTTTTAAAAAAAATTCTGCTTTGAGTCAGTAAGACCTGCAGCTCCGGGACGTGTTCAGGATTGGTGGTGTTGCATTTCACTGTGTTGGCAAACCTTGTTTATCAAAGTGACCCAGCCTTTAATTTCAATTAGTGTGTCAGCAGGCCCAAGAGATTACCCCTATGCTGATCAGAGAATGGTTAAAAACACACACACACACACACACACACACGGACATACGCTACAGTAAACGCAATCGCTACCAGGAATTACCAGTTACATTTAAACACACCGACCACAGCCATTGTGTTTAACACACACATGCACAGCACACACTGCAATGCTGATTAATTGAGGCCAATCTGCCCTGCGATCAATACATTAGTCTAGCAGACAGTCCATGTTGTGATATCATCAGCCTCTACAACGGAAAAAGACCGAGGCATTTACCAGCCTTTTGAGTTGGATACAATTGACAGATTTAATAGTGCTGTAAGGGACCATTTCCCCTAAATACCTTGGATTTCACTCTCACGGTCGGTCCTTTCACACAACCTGCGACAGGAAGAGCCTCAAGAGAGCCAGGAATGTGTATTTTTATGAGTTTTTTTTCCCCCTTGCTTGCTCTCTTGATGTTTAAATCCTAGAGGCCTCCGCATTTACCACCTGCACTGACTCTCTGCACCTTAACACACATGCACCCACACACACACACACACACACACACACACACACACGCGTGCGCACGCAAACAATTTAAACACTTGCCCCCCCAATCCCCTCTTCCCTGATACATGTGTACTCTAAATTGTGCCTTCCTGTATTATACTTATGCAACGAACAAAAAAAGATTCTACTGATCCAAGGACATTGTTTGTATTATCTTTTATAAAATCTAATTGCTTTTGCATTGTCGAAGCAACCTGCAAGTAAGCATTTTGGAAGGTGTGTACCATGTGTACCCTGACTAATACAACTCGAAACACTTTACGATTGTAAATAACGTGAAGCGAGGTAATCGTCCACTATGAGTGCGGAGGACGTGCAAAAGTCAGACGAGGACCTTCTTACTGTGCCGGCAAATGAAATCCATTTCTACAGGTAGTCGATGTCACAGATGCTTCCCCACACTCTGAAGAGAAAGGCAGCCAGGTATTGAAGTACCATTGGGTGTCTCTGGTCTGATCCGCTGGTACAGAGACCGAAGGATAAGAGGTCTCAAACAGTTAATTTCACAGCAGTAGTTACTTCAGAAACATTCAGCCTCTCCCTTGCTCTTGGCAACTATTAATCTATGCTGGCTAGAAACCACAACGCATTTTTTTTTTTATAGTCTCCAATTCCAACCTCGTCTGTTCACTGGGCGCGTGTAATCAGGGCTACACTTAAGAATGAGAGATTGGTAGCAGTAGTATGATGTATTTTACTAGGCATTAATTATGCCTATGTTTGTGGGAACACTGTTAAAGTAGTCCAGGTTCTGTTGTACATTTTATGTAACAGCTTGCCCCCAGAGAAATGGGTCTGTTTATACAACAGCGAGTGTTTTCATCGTCCAATAAGGCTATATCTAAAATGCGTTTAATCTTCACTTGAGCTAACGGTTGGTAGGTACTAAAGCGGTTGCACCTCCCAGGTGCCCTGTATTTGAGGGCCAGCTTCTGTCTTTAGAGATCAGAGGATGGGGTGGTTGTTTCCAGTTTACTCTGCTAGTCTCTGGCTCCAGGCCAAAACAAGTCACATGGGTCACACCTCCTCCTGTTTTACATTGTGAAATGCCTGGATGAGGTTACATAGCGATACCTCGGGAATGTCCAGGCCAGCCTGTAGACGTCATTCCACTCGCTGTTTCCTTGTTGTGAGTCATTGCACAGGGCGTTCGGTTTTCTTAGGGAAAGTATTAGTGTGAGGAGATGCTGCATGTCCTGGATGGCATTAGTCCTTTGGCTCACTTTTTATTTTATACCCACTCTTAGACACTGACTCTGGGACAGTTGGTCATGGTTATATGATCCCCCCCCGCCCCCCTTCCCCATCTACCTAGGATGTGTGAGGATATAGCTAGCTTTGAGTATGACGTGAACCTCACACAGAACACTATTGAAAGTTTACAGGAATTCAACCTATTAAGCATTGCATCATGGAATTGGATATGTAATTCAAACAGCTTGTGTAACAGGAGTAAAATACCTCTGTTTACCCTGGCATTCCTTTCCCTAGCCTGGCAACATATCCATTAGCTAAGTGTTAGCCAGTGATAAAGATACACAGCACCTCCCTTACCATAGGTGTCCCATGATACTGGCGCTTGAAAGATTCACTTGAATACGATAAAAGACGAGAGCGACCTCAACAGCGCATTGAGAGATGCTAACATAAATTGTTGTCTTGTGTTTGGCAGCTAGCCAAAACAAGGCACTGTGGGAAAGAAGAAGCAAGGAAGTCGGAGAGAGCGAGAAGCTGGCCTTCAAATACGGAGAACCTGGGAGGTACAACCGCTCTCTGTGACCGCCGGTAACTTCAGGACAAAGTTGACGACAAATACAAAGTTACCAACGTCTTTGCAATGGATACAAACCAGCGAAAAAAGATGCTTCCAATTAAAACCTGAGATGACTGCATTAAAATACAGTAGGCAGATTTTACAATGTATTAAGTGTGTGCCCTCAGGCCTCTACTTTACTACCACCTATCTATGACACAAAATCCATATGTACATTTGTGTGTATAGTGCGTGTGTTTGTATGCATGTGTCTATGTGTGTGTCGCTTCACAGTCCCCACTGTTGCATAAGGTGTATTTGTATCTGTTTTTTAAATACATTTTTTTACTGCTGGCGTTACTTGATGTGGAATAGAGTGCCGTGTAAGTCATGGCTCTATGTAGTACTGTGCGCCTCACATAGTCTGTTCTGGACTTGGGGACTGTGAAGAGACCTCTGGTGGCACGTCTTGTGGGGTATGCATGGGTGTCTGAGCTGTGTGCCAGTAGCTCGGCGCATTCAACATGTCAATACCTCTCACAAATGGTGATGAAGTCCATCTCTCCTCCACTTTTGAGCCAGGAGAGATTGACATGCATACTATTAATGTCCCTTGACTGCACGACCAAACAGTAGTGCTGGTGCGTCAAAACTAGAGCCTGTAGGACCTGCCTTGTTGATAGTGCTGTTGAGAATGCAGAGCAGTGCTTTATTATAGACAGAGTTCTCCCTATCCTAGCTACTGTTGTATCAATATGTTTTGACCATGACCGTTTACCATCCAGGGTTACTCCAAGCAGTTTAGTCTCCTCAACTTGCTCAGTTTCAGTCAATTGAGTTCTATTTTTCTACTTGTAGGCTACCGTCTGTAATTTGCCTCAATATATTTCATGATGTGTAGCCTAACGTGCGCAATGATTTACCAAATCTTGATTTATTGCATTATTATAGGGTAAGCAATAGAATAAGCCGCATCAGTATTTGCAAACATAGGTGATAGATATTATCTAGGAGCTGATCCGTTGTCAGTATTGTGGAATAATTCTAATGTTAAGGTAAGATTTGAATGGATAAATCTGATCCGAGAGCAGCGGTGCCTTTCCTGCGATCCTCAGTATCGACACATGCCTCAATGCGTTTAGCGAACATTCTCCACGGGTGGTGTTTTGGGAAACGTGGGTTACATCTTCGGCCGTTGTAGGAAAGATGCATTGTTAAAACCCTCGGAAGATGCATTGTTAAAACCCTCGGAAGATGCATTGTTAAAACCCTCGGAAGATGCATTGTTAAAACCCTCGGAAGAGTCATTGTTAAAACCCTCGGAAGATGCATTGTTAAAACCCTCGGAAGATGCATTGTTAAAACCCTCGGAAGATGCATTGTTAAAACCCTCGGAAGATGCATTGTTAAAACCCTCGGAAGATGCATTGTTAAAACCCTCGGAAGATGCATTGTTAAAACCCTCGGAAGATGCATTGTTAAAACCCTCGGAAGATGCATTGTTAAAACCCTCGGAAGATGCCCTCGGAAGATTTGTTAAAAGATGCCCTCGGAAGATGCATTGTTAAAACCCTGCGGAAGATGCATTGTTAAAACCCTCGGAAGATGCATTGTTAAAACCCTCGGAAGATGCATTGTTAAAACCCTCGGAAGATGCATTGTTAAAACCCTCGGAAGCCTAAATTCCATCGCTATCCAGAAACCGGGCCCTGGACAGTTGAAATGAACGTAGTTGATACCTTGTTGCCTGTCTACCTCCATCTTATTGTGTTAGCCTATCCCATTCAAATAATATCAAGTCATTCTTTCTCTTGTGGATTAAGGAAGGACATTGAGGAAGAGTCTTCTTGAGATCTTTTCTGTATCTGTTATTCTGTGTTATGGGGGAACATCCCTTGTGGAAAATGAAATGTCTCTATCTTTTATACGGTCTTAGTTCAATTACAGTGATTTAAGTAGGTTGAGGTGTTCTCTGCCAGAACTCTGTGCTACATTCATTTTTAATTACCTAAAACCGTTGCATTAACGAGAGAAACTTTTACGGGTCTTAATTCATCTTTTTTTCTCTCTGTTCAATCAAATAAAAGCTCAATGATTTGGGGAATGTTAAGGTAGTTGTGGGCAAAAATATCAGTTCCCATAGAACAGGCGTAGGCAACCCTGGTCCTGGAGTGCAGCAGATTCTTATTTTAGTTCCAACCAGGCACCGCATCTGATTCTACCAATCATCAGATGTGCTACTTGGACAATGTCAGTGACTGGTTAAAGACTTAACCAGTTTGTCCAGGTGCCTTTGACAGTGACTCTCCAGGAGCAGGGTAACTGTTAGGAATATGTATTGGCTGAGACATTGATGGGCTTTTATTGCTTTATTTTTCAGAGGAAGAGTTGAGGAAACTTCGGGAAGAAACCAACATAGACACTCTGAAACAGGATTTGGAGAAGGAGAGATCGAAGAGGCTGGTCTTGGAACAGAAACTGAACTTGGATGTTCTCAAAATGGGGTAAGGGGCATGTGCGCACATGCTCCACTGCTGGCGTCCTTGTGTTAGTGTGTCTGTGTGTGTGTCCGTTGTATTTGTCAGTCCTTGTTAAAAATGGAGCCTCTCCCTAGAGTTGGCAGTGGGAATTTCTCAAGAAGCAGAGCCAGGCTACCAATAAGCAATAATAGTTTTTCCCCTGTCATTTTGCTTTCACTTGTCTGACACAATTATGTCTCAATAAGTGAATGTTTTTCTGAAGCCATGACTAATGCTCTACCTACCAGCAATGCATTTTCTCTCCTGTTCCTAGACCGGAAGATTCCCCATCACAGCGACCCAGAGAAACGCCTCCAACTGCCAACGGTACAGGTAAGCCAGAAACAGGTATTCCACAATAGACAACTGAAGATGCGTACAGACACGCTAATTCACACATTTTTTTTGAATACCTTTCATTGCTCTTGACTCTCCCCAGACTGCACATCCATTTCAGCTCCATAACATGTCATCTCTCACTCATCACCTGTCTCGTAATGGTCTTGTATGTCTTCCATTTCCTAATAATTTCTCCCACAGTTGATTTCTTCAAACCAAGCTGCTTACCTATTGCAGATTCAGTCTTCCCGGCCTGGTGCAGGTCTACAATTTTGTTTTTGGTGTCCTTTGACAGCTCTTTGGTCTTGGCCATAGTGGAGTTTGGAGTGTGACTGTTTGAGGTTGTGGACAGGTGTCTTTTTATACTGATAACAAGTTCAAACAGGTGCCATTAATACAGGTAACGAGTGGAGGACAGAGGAGCCTCTTGAAGAAGTTGTTACTGGTCTGTGAGAGCCAGAAATCTTGCTTGTTTGTAGGTGACCAAATACTTATTTTCCACCATAATTTGCAAATAAATTCATAAAAAATCCTACAATGTGATTTCTGGATTTTTTTTTCTCTCATTTTGTCTGTCATAGTTGAAGTATACCTATGATGAAAATTACAGGCCTCTCATCTTTTTAAGTGGGAGAACTTGCACAATTGGTGGCTGACTAAATACTTTTTTGCCCCACTGTATGCTGCTGCTACTGTTTTATCATCTATTTACCTGTTTCCTAAACACTTTATCCTTACCTATATGTACATATCTAACTCAATTACCTTGTACCCCTGCACATCGACTCGGTCCTGGTACCCCCTGTATCACAGGTTGGTGGCACCCTAATTGGGGAGAACGAGCTCGTGGTAATGGCTGGAGCGGAATGAGGGGAATGGTATCAAATACATCAAACACATAGTGTCCATATGTTTGATGCCATTCCATTTGCGCCATGCTGGCCATTATTATGAGCTGTTCTCCCCTCAGCAGCCTCCTGTGCCATTGTCGTTACTCATCGTCTATCTATTCCTCGTGTTATTTTTCAATCATATCCTGTTTTTTTTTTCTCTGCATTTTTGGGAAGGGCCCATAAGTGAGAATTTCACTGTTAGTCTCCACCTGTTGTTTACGAAGCAGGTGACAAATACAATTTGATTTGAACCACCCACCACCACACAGTCTCGGAAATCTCAGACCTATGCTGGAACATTGTTAACATTGTGGGATGCAACCAGCATGCTTTGGGAGACTAACCACCACATTGGTTGTCCGCTCAGCCACATTCCAAACAAAGCGAGGATGGAGTACAGATTGGAATGGTACTTGTGAGTTGTCTTGGGGAATAACCCGAGGTGACTATTGTAATTGGGTGTGATGTCAGGCTGCAATTTATTTTAGTGAGGTGTCTCGGAGCGAGCTGTTAGTTAATTAGTTCCAGAGACGTGCTGGGAGACGATACAGTATGAGGGGAAAGGAGATTAGAGAAACTGCTAAATAAAGACGAGGTGTTTGGATACACTGTAATTAAGAGATACAGGTGCTAGCGTAGGTCTGACAAAAAGCATACACAGTGTTCTATTCACGTACTTTCATACTGCAACAACCATGCAACATTGAGTTGAATACTGGTCAAATGTATACAGTAGAAGTCGTGGTCACCAACACTAATCCTGGAAAGCAACAATGTGTGCAGGCTTTTGTTCCAACCCAGATATAACCGACCTGATTCAACAAAACAAGGTCTAACAATATCCCATATGTTCCTCTGCCCCTGCAGACAAGCAGAAGGAGACCATGTACTCATGGCTGCAGGCGTGGCTGTACAACCGGTTCGGAGCGTACATCGGGGACTTCCGTTTCCAGCCGGAGGAGAACACAGTGGAGCCAGAGGAGCCGCTAAGCGCTAAGAGGTGAGAACTGCCACCCCCCCCCGATGTGGAATTACCCTTACCTTGACTTCTGCCTAAAGTCCCATAGTGACGGAATCCACAATAATCCATTGTCTACTTCTGCCACAGCCAGGAGGTGGAGCATAATAGGCATCGTCCAATTCATGACTGTAAATCAGGGGACCGATGTTAGCAAAGCGTCACTATGGGGCTTCAGCTAGGGTTGCAAATTTACCAAAGTTGCCAGAATCTTCAGTATTTTTGGTAATTAACAGATTGCCGTAGATGTTCTATCATAACTTTGGTAAATTATGCTTGAATAAAATAAATCTATTCATATAATATTTTTTTTAATCTGTTGTCCATGAGTTTCTAGTAGATAGACCACAAGAGAAAATGTTATTTAATTTAATGCCTAATTTAATGAAAAGTATCTAATCAACGATGCCATTTATTTTCTATTAACTCTGCAACTCTTCCAACTATTGACTTATCGTCACAACTGCCACCAGTTTGACACCAAAATACTGGCAACAAATACACAGTGACATAGTCAAATAAATGAAGTGTGTAAAAAAAATGACATGATGGATATTTCATGCTGAAAAGCCTCATATTTGATGCACACACACTACATGTTCATGTTTTAAAATGGATGTAAATTGTGAAGTCTTGTCTGTGATGTCTTTTTCGTTCTGTGTCCGACCCCAGTAAGACTAGCTGGCGCCATTTGGCGTCGGCTAACGGGGATCCTAATAATTGAAATCAAATGTTCACTAAGTTGATGGTTTATATTTAGGATCATGTTTTACAGATTTGTCATTGTATTTAAAAAAATTTTTTTTTAAATCATATTAAAATCTGCAATATATATATATATATATAACTTTTTGGGTGACCTGACGAAATTCACATAGAAATAGGAGTTATAGCGCTTTCATTCTCATTGAAAGACAATCTAAGAAGCGTTAGATGGGTTTTATGTACGCTGTTTATATGCTTCACGTTCTGAAGTTACATTTTTATGTCTTTTACTTTCGGTTTTGTACACCAGCTTCAAACAGCTGAAAATACAATATTTTGGGTTATTGAAAATTAATTTCTTAGTGGTTTAGATGATAAAATGACTCTGTACTCTATACGTTGCTTGTTTTGTCACAAACTGACATTAGGCGAACTATTTGAATTTTAGCGAACAGGAAGTGGCTAAGTGATTTCTGCATATTACACCTTTTGAATGATTTCATACTTTAAAGGTTTTAAATGTGATAAGGCCACACAGAGGGTCGGAGATAATTAGACACCTGTGATAATCTGAAATACCCAAAAGGGCCACTACATGTCTTGTGATAGATTACATAAATTCCTTGAAAGATTCTAGTAGTGTACTGGTAAACGGCAAAAGTTTCCAGTAATATACCTTCCATTTGTAACCCTAAACACAACTCAAGGTAAGGTTAATTCCACCCATATTTGGATTTTGCCTGAACTATCCCTTTTTAAGATTTTGATTTTATCATTTGCGCTGACGTTGCTCCCCTCTGCTTCTCCCCTATCATTTCGATCAGAGTGGGGGATCAGCCAGCCACTGTAGTCATCAGGTTAACCAGCTCAGAAGACCCTGAGTACTGCTGCTTAGAGAAGGGTCATAAAACTGATGGCTTTGTAATGGGCCTAGAGTCTGTCAGCATGCTATTCATCAGCACCCACCGTAAAGTAGCCGTCCCCATGAATTCACCCTGATGTCAAATTGGCCTGTTGTTATAACCCACAGCCAATCCCAGGCCTTTCAGCACAGTAGAGGTTGTAACCATGTTGTTGTGGAAGTGGGAGGATTGTCTGACCCCTGCTGGTAGGTTGAGTGCACTGCAGCAGGCTGTTGTCATTCTATGCTAGTTAAAACCGATTTAGGGTCCGTTCTTCCTGCTCCAATCCAAACAGTGACCTTTTACAGTTGCCCTGGACCAGTCCTCTCCTGAATAACTCTCCTAATAAACTATGTTATGAAACGTACAATAGACAGAGGGGAGAGGAGAGGAAGAGAACGCTCAGTGTTAACAGTGTCAGTATTGTCATGAGTAGTCTGACTCAAACTGTGTCCTGTAACTTTATCCAAGTACATAAGAGGACGGAGAGTGAGAGAGCAGAAGAGGCTGGGGGCGAGAAGGAAGGAGTGTTCACTGCACCCTGCCAGTTGAAATGAACTTGATGTTAGTTTTTGAGGCTGAAAGGGAGATGAGATAGGAGGTAGACAAGAAGGCTTTGGCAGACAAGTGATTCTTCCAGGCAACACATATGCCAAATAAAATAAAGGTTAAAATAAAATACTTTCCAATGAAGGATAGCTAAATGAAATCAGTTGTCTCTTCCTCCACCAAAACCTATATAGCACTGTTTGTGCTTTTGCTTGTTCTAATTGAATAAAACTCCCCTTCTCTTGTCCCCTGTCCTCAGATTGACTGAAAACATGAGAAGACTCAGTAAGTGTTGTAAATTTAGATGTACCGATCACACTCAATGTCAGCCGTATCTTGATGAATATCATATTCTGAGTCGAATACTATTCCAATGACATATCTTTATTGTAGTAAATGATGTATACATGATTGCTGCATTTGTGTCTTGATCGTGTTTTTTAAAATGTTTTAATACTTGTCTGTAGAGCGAGGTGCCAAACCTGTCATAAACTTTAAGAGGAACCTTTTTGCCTTATCCAGCTGGCAATCAGTGTATACGTCAGCCTTCGCCTTCATTGTGAGTACATCTCGATTGTATACGTCAGCCTTCGCCTTCATTGTGAGTACATCTCGATTGTTCTCGAGGCTTAAAAATCAAGATTCCAGCGGGAAAGATCAATAGATCTATCGCTCCACCTGTATAGCAACATCTATTTATGTTTTAGAGTGATATTTGCATGTAAATCTATATCTGCCCCAAAACGGTATACAATATGTGTTGCATAGTACTGAGATGTTTCACACCTCAGTATGAGTATAGACTAGAGGTGGATAGATGGAAATAATAGATTGTGTGTGACCTGTTCTCCCCCTTTTTTATTTTCCACAGATCTATATGAATGCAGCGTGGCACGGTTGGGCCATCCCCATGTTTATCTTCCTAGCCATTCTAAGGTTGTCCTTGAATTACCTCATTTCCAGGTAGCTAAGCTCATTACAAGGTGCATTGCCTGTTATAAGTTGTTCCACTTGAACATGTGCAATCTGCTTCTGAGTTGAGTCAAACTTGTCTCTCTCCACTTTCTTCTCAGAGGTTGGAGGATCCAGTGGAGTATTGTGCCTGGTGTCTCTGAACCTGTGGTAAGACTTTAATAATGTCACCTCTTTTGGGATCTAGCTTTACCTAGGAAAGGTCAACAAATAATCCCCTTGCACCTTCCACACGCCCCTACCTCTTCAGTGTTTGTAGATTTTAGGGCACTGGGCGTGTATGAGGTATTCTGGGTGGGGTTATCCCTGTGCTGGGATGTGGGTTTTATATGGTGTGTATTCTCTTTTCTCTCCACTGGCTATCTGGTAAACAGGCTACCCTCTAGGCAGTCTCTTCTGCTGATGTGTGTGGGTCTGGTAGTGGTACTCTCTCTATTCTACTCTTTTCCTTTCGGCATGGTTAATACCTGCCTGGCGCCCGAACAAAATCTTTATCTTTACCCCTCTCAAATAAATACCGCTACTTAATGCGGTTTGCTTTCGGGGCAAGAGTTTGGATGTAACTCCTCTTTTCCTAGGAAGCACCAAAAGAGGATCTGACTGTTTCAGAGAAGTTCCAGTTAGTTCTTGATGTAGCTCAAAAAGCACAGGTGAGCTGTAATAATTGTTTCACCTTCTTGAGTTAGAAATGCTTAGAGATGCTTGATGGCAACTATTCATAGTTATGGAGCTGCGATGTGTTTTTAAATGGTTTAAATTGCCAATGTCACAACAAAAATGTGTGTTCTTAACAGAATCTTTTTGGAAAGATGGCAGATGTCTTGGAGAAAATAAAGAAGTGAGTGTGTGTTTGTTACCGGTATGTTTCAGTTTGTTAACCAACGTGTGTTTTACACTTTGTGTGTATATATACAGTTGAAGTCGGAAGTTTACATACACCTGAACCAAATGCATTTAAACTCCGGTTTCCACCATTCCTGACATTTCATCCTCGTAAATGTTCCCTATCTTAGGTCAGTTAGGATGAAGTTTACATACTCAATTAGTATTTGGTAGCATTGCTTTTAAATTGTTTAACTTGGGTCAAATGTTTCGGGTAGCCTTCCACAATCTTCCCACAATAAGTTGGGTGAATTTTGGCCCATTCCTCCTGACAGAACTGGTGTAACTGAGTCAAGTTTTTAGGATTGAGGTTAGGGCTTTGTTATGGCCACTCTAGCCATTTTGCCACAACTTTGGAAGTATGCTTGGGGTCATTGTCCCTTTGGAAGACCCATTTGCGACCAAGCTTTAACTTCCTGACTGATGTCTTGAGATGTTGCTTCAATATATCCACATCATTTTCTTACCTCATGGTGCCATCTATTTTGTGAAGTGCACCAGTCCCTCCTGCAGCAAAGCACCCCCACAACATGATGCTGCCACCCCCGTGCTTCACGGTTGGGATGGTGTTCAGCTTGCAAGCCTCCCCCTATTTCCTCCAGAACATAAATTGTCATCATGGCCAAACAGTTCTATTTTTGTTTCAACAGACTAGAGGACATTTATCCAAAAAGTACGATCTTTGTCCCCATGTGCAGTTGTACACCGTAGTCTGGCTTTTTTATGGCAGTTTTGGAGCAGTGGCTTCTTCCTTGCTGAGCGGCCTTTCAGGTTATGTCGATATAGGACTCGTTTTACTGTGGATATAGATACTTTTGTACCTGTTTCCTCCAGCATCTTCACAAGGTCCTTTGCTGTTGTTCTGGGATTGATTTGCACTTTTCGCACCAAAGTACGTTCGTCTCTAGGAGACAGAACGCGTCTCTTTCCTCAGCGGCATGACGGCTGCATGGTGCCATGGTGTTTATACTTGCATAGTGTTGTTTGTACAGATGAACATGGTACCTTCAGGCGTTTGAAAATTGCTCCCAAGGATGAACCAGACTTGTGGAGGTCTACAATTTCTTTTTCCTGAGGTCTTGGCTGATTTATTTAGCTTTTCCCATGATGTCAAGCAAAGAGTGCTGTGTTTGAAGGTAGGCCTTGAAATACATCAAAAGGTACACCTCCAATTGACACAAATTATGTCAATTAGCCTATCAGAAGCTTCTAAAGCCATGACATCATTTTCTGGAATTTTCCAAGCTGTTTAAAGGCACAGTCAACTTAGTGTATGTAAACTTCTGACCCACTGGAAATGTGATACAGTGAATTATAAGTGAAATAATCTGTCTGTAAACAATTAATGGAAAAATTACTTGTCATGCACAAAGTAGATGTCCAAAACTACAGTTTGTTAACAAGAAATTTGTGGAGTGGTTGAAAAACAAGTTTTAATGACTCCAACCTAAGTGTATGTAAACTTTGAGTTCAACAGTGTATATATAAATATAATAAATAATAAATAAATCTGTGTGTGCGCGCATGTGTATTTCAGCCTGTTCATGTGGGTGCATCCTGAGATTACTCGGAAGCTTTACGTTGGTCTATGGGTGGCCTTGATCTGCTCCTGTCTCATCCCCTACAAACTCATGGGCTTTATGATCGGTAAGTACAATATGTAAATTGTACCCTGGACTGACCTAAGATCAGCATAGGGGGTCACTCCCTGCTACACCTACTCGGTGAGAGCCCCAAGCATTGAGATGAGAAAAAGACTGAGATATACCAGACGAAGAAAGAGACATGGAGAGATCCTCTTGTTCTTCTCTCATGCCTTTCTGCATGTCTCTTCTTCAGGGCTGTATGCAGGGATCAAGTTCTTCCTAATCGACTTCATGTTTAGGAGCTGTCCCAAGCTAAGGGACAAGTATGACACGCCCCACATCATCTGGACCAGCCTGCCCACTGACCCCCAGCTGAAGGAGCGTGGGGGCGCGACATTGTCCAGATGGGTACGTCTCAAACTCTACATATACTATTGTATATAATGCGTTTGGGTGTCTGTATATGTGCAGATCTTTGGTGCCTACAGTGCATTCGGGGAAAGTATTCGCTTCAAGTTTTCTTTATGTTAAAGCCTTATTCTAAAATGTACCAAATAGTTTTTTCCCCTCATCAATCTATACACAATACCCCATAATGACAAAGTAAAAACAGGTTTTTAGAAAATGGAAATATGACATGTACATAAGTATTCAGACCCTTTACTTTACTTTGTTGAAGCACCTTTGGCAGTGATTACAGCCTCGAGTCTTCCTGGGTATGACGCTACAAGCTTGGCACAGCTATATTTGGGGAGCTTCTCCTATTCTTCTCTGCAGATCCTCTCAAGCTCTGCCAGGTTGGATGGGGAGCGTCGCTGCACAGCTATTTTCAGGTCTCTCAGAGATGTTCGATCAGGTTCAAGTCCGGCCTCTGGCTGTTCCACTCAAGGATATTCAGAGACTTGTCCCGAAGCCACTCCTGCTTTGTCTTGGCTGTGTCTGGAGCAGGTTTTCATCATGGATCTCTCTGTACTTTTCTCCGTTCATCTTTCCCTCGATGCTTACTAGTCTCTCAGCCCTTGCCGCTGAAAAACATCCCCACAGCATGATGCTTCACCATAGGGATGGTGTCAGGTTTCCTCCAGATGTGATGCTTGGCATTTCAGGTCAAAGAGTTCAATCTTGGTTTCATCAGACCAGATAACCTTGTTTCTCATGGTCTGAGAGTCTTTAGTTGCCTTTTGGCAAACACTAAGAGGGCTGTCATGTTCTCTACCATAAAGGCCTGGTTGGTGGAGTGCTGCAGAGATGGTTGTCCTTCTGGAAGGTTCTTCCATCTCCACAGACAAACGTTGGAGCTCTATCAGAGTCACCATCGGGTTCTTGGCCACCTCCCTGACCAAGGCCCTTCTCCCCCTATTGCTCAGTTTGGCCGGGCAGCCAGCTCTAGGAAGAGTCTTGGTGGTCCATTTAAGAATGATGGAGGCCACTGTGTTCTTGGTAACCTTCAATGCTGCAGAAATGTTGTTGTACCCTTCCCCAGATCAGTGCATCGACACAATCCTGTCTCGGAGCTCTACAGACAATTCCTTGGACCTCATGACTTGGTTTTTGCTCTGACATGCACTGTCAACTGTGGGATCTTATGTGTGTGTGCTTTTCCAAATCATGTCCAATCAATTAAATTTACCACAGTTGGACTTCTACAATCAAGTTGTAGAAACATCTCAAGAATCATCAATGGAAACAGGATGCACCTGTTCTCATTTCCGAGTCTCTTAGCAAAGGATGTGAATACATATTTTACATAAGGTATTAAAGTTTTTTATTTTTAATAAATTAGAAAACATTTCTAAAAACAGTTTTTTAAAACTTTGTCATTACGGGGTATTGTGTGAAGATTGAACATTAATTGAATCAATTTGAGAATAAAGCTGTAACATAAACAAATGTGGAAAAGGTCAAGGGGTCTGAATACTTTCCGAATGCACTGAAGGTACGTGTACTATTGATGTGTGTCAAAGTCACAGTTCATCCCTAATTAATGTTGGTGGTCACAGCAGCTGGGAACTGTGGCAATCCTTAAGTTTGTGTCTGATCACCTGAGTTCTCTGTTTTTCCTCTCTCAGCTCTCTGGGTGTGAAAAGGTAGGGCTCCCTAGGGTGCACTTTGGTTGGCGAGTGTCTGTATTTGCGCCACCATCGTGTGTATGTGTCATTAGAGATAAGCTGCATTCCAAATCGACCCCTTGCCCCTTTGGATATCAGCAGCAGAGCAATGCTTACCGTGTCTTATGTGAAGGATCAAAATGTGGCCTTGTCTTTTAAACATGTGCATCTACCACAGTGCTGTTGAAAGTGTTATTTTCCATGTGGCACCAAAGTAGAGACACCTAATGGTGTATTGAATGTTAATTTTGTATCCATTCTCATAGACACGATCAGAAGGAACCATATATTCAAAGTAGTGCTGTGTGTTGAGGAAGTAACTAGAAGCTAGAAACTGCTCATTGGTTCTTTTTGAAAGATAGTGGTTTGTTAATAGTATTAGTATTTGTAATATCATACCGGTAACTACTCTTCCACAAAATCCCATACAATTATTCAAGGTTGTTTTATAATGTCCTAATAGTTAGCAATACTTATCAGTGTGTTCGGGCCAGTTTGTGTTTTCTAGAGAAAAATCCTGCCAATGGTCAGCAAAAACAAATGAAAGTCAAATCAAATTGTATTTGTCACATGCGCTGAACACAACTGGTATAGACTTTACTGTGAAACGCTTGATTATGAGCCCTTCCCAACGATGCAGAGTTGAAAAATAAAATGGTAACTATAGGAATAAAATAAATAAGAATGGAGCCATATACAGGGAGTACCAGATCAATGTGCAGAGGTACGAGGCATCATGAAGGCAGGGTAAAGTGACTAGGCTTCAGGATAGATAATAATAAGGTATTAGAGGTACGAGGCATCATGAAGGCAGGGTGAAGTGACTAGGCTTCAGGATAGATAATAATAAGGTATTAGAGGTACGAGGCATCATGAAGGCAGGGTAAAGTGACAAGGCATCAGGATAGATAATAATAAGGTATTAGAGGTACGAGGCATCATGAAGGCAGGGTAAAGTGACAAGGCATCAGGATAGATAATAATAAGGTATTAGAGGTACGAGGCATCATGAAGGCAGGGTAAAGTGACAAGGCATCAGGATAGATAATAATAAGGTATTAGAGGTACGAGGCATCATGAAGGCAGGGTAAAGTGACTAGGCATCAGGATAGATAATAATAAGGTATTAGAGGTACGAGGCATCATGAAGGCAGGGTAAAGTGACTAGGCATCAGGATAGATAATAATAAGGTATTAGAGGTAGAGGCATCATGAAGGCAGGGTAAAGTGACTAGGCTTCAGGATAGATAATAATAAGGTATTAGAGGTACGAGGCATCATGAAGGCAGGGTGAAGTGACTAGGCTTCAGGATAGATAATAATAAGGTATTAGAGGTACGAGGCATCATGAAGGCAGGGTAAAGTGACAAGGCATCAGGATAGATAATAATAAGGTATTTGAGGTAGATATGTACATGAAGGCAGGGTAAAGTGACAAGGCATCAGGATAGATAATAATAAGGTATTTGAGGTAGATATGTACATGAAGGCAGGGTGAAGTGACTAGGCATCAGGATAGATAATAATAAGGTATTTGAGGTAGATATGTACATGAAGGCAGGGTGAAGTGACTAGGCATCAGGATAGATAATAATAAGGTATTTGAGGTAGATATGTTCATGAAGGCAGGGTGAAGTGACTAGGCATCAGGATAGATAATAATAAGGTATTAGAGGTACAAGGCATCATGAAGGCAGGGTAAAGTGACTAGGCATCAGGATAGATAATAATAAGGTATTAGAGGTACAAGGCATCATGAAGGCAGGGTAAAGTGACTAGCGCTATGCTAAGAGGGTGGTGTTTCTGCGGTCAAGGACGGTGCATTTGGTATACCAAGCGGGGAAGCAGCCAGTCAAGATGCTCTCGATGGTGCAGCTGTATAACTTTTTGAGGAGCCTAGGGCCCATGCCAAATCATTCCAGCCTCCTGAGGGGGGAAAAGGCCCTGCTGTGCACTCTTCACAACTGTGCAGGTGTGTGTGGACCATGTTTAGTCCTTAGTGATGTGGACGCCAAGGAACTTGAAGCTCTCGACCCGCTCCACAACAGCCCAATCGATGTGGATGGGGGCCTGCTCTCCCCTCTTTCTCCTATAGTCCACGATCAGCTCCTTGGTTTTACTAATGTTGAGGGAGAAGGTGTTGTGCTGGCACCACACTGTGCTGGCACCACAGGTCTCTGACCTCTTCCCTGTAGGTTGACTCATCACCAACCACAATCGTGTCGTTAGCAAACTTGATGATGGTGTTGTAGTCATGCGTGGCCACGCAGTCATAGGTGAACAGGGAGTACAGGAGGGGACTAAGCACACATCCCTGAGGTGTACCCGTGTTGTGGGCCTGCGTGGCGGAGGTGTTGTTGCCTACCTTACCACCTGTGGCTGGTCCGTTAGGATGCCCAGGATCCAGTTGCAGAGGGAGGGGTTCAGTCCCAGGGTCCCTGGCTTGGTGATGAGCTTGGAGGTTACTATGGTGTTGAAAGCTGAGCTGTAGTTTATGAATAGCATTGTCGCGTAGTTATTTCCCCTCTTGTCCAGGTGGGAGATGGCAGTGTGAAGTGCAATTGAGATTGCATCTTCTGTGGATCTGTTGGGGACTAGGCGAATTGGAGTGGGTCTGGGATGATGGTGTTGATGTGTGTCTTGACCAGCCTTTCAAAGCACTTTATAATTACACATGTGAGTGCTACAGGGCGATAGTCATTTACGCAGGGTACTTTGGAGCTCTTGGGAAACATGGACAATGGTGGTCAGCTTGAAACATGTTGGGGTAACAGACTGGGACAAGGAGAGATTGAAAATGTCTGTGAAGACACTTGCCAGTTGGTCTGCGCATGCTTTGAGAAAACCTGTCCAGTCATTTTTCATGTTTCTTTAGAAGGAAAGGTTGTTATATACAGTACAGGGCATGAGTCCATTGCGTCATGCTTTGCATGAGACACACCATAAACCTATCCTTCACATCCCCATAAGCATTGTATCCAATGCTCTCCACTAGTACCCCGGCCAATATGCACTGCTAACCATAAAACTGTGTACGCTTTGAGTCACCTGCAGTGAAGTTGACTGAGTGATGCTGATGACCAAGTTAAGCCACTGGTTTGAGAGAGCCTGCTATAATACACACAAACTGCTTAGGTCTAGCCAATTCCCTTCCCACACTCTGTTCCTAGTCTAAAATGCTGACCTCTCTCCATCCTTCCTTCTATCCTACCATTCTTATCCCCGCTCTCTCTTTCTCTTTAGATCCATCCGACGGTAGCTCACAGCAGTCTAGGAACAGCCTTACCATGTGGTATCAGTCTAGAGGAACAGACTGGCAGAGCCTACAATACTAAGAAGGGGGCTTTCCACGAGGTCTTCAATCTTTCTGGGGATGAGCGCCCCCTAGCAGGTCGGTAGAGCACTACATGATAATTCTCAGGAGCGACAGCTGACTTTGTGCCTGGATCACCACCTCACCCTTTTCCATGTTGACCTATTTCCATAGTTGTTGTTGATGAATTTAGTGTTTATCGATTGTGTTATGTTGGTGCAGTGCAAGCAGTGAAACCATGAGTATTGACTGTGTTTGTTGGCAGTGTGTCAGACCTGATATATGTGTGTGTCGACTGGTTTCGTTGGCAGTGTGTGAGAATGGCTGGCGATGCTGCTTGATCAACAGGGACAGGAAGAGTCCCACAGACTACATCCGTAATGGTGTGCTCTTTGTCACTGAAAAGTAAGCCAAAAACTGCTAATACCTACAGTGCCTTGCGAAAGTATTCGGCCCCCTTGAACTTTGCGACCTTTTGCCACATTTCAGGCTTCAAACATAAAGATATAAAACTGTATTTTTTTGTGAAGAATCAACAACAAGTGGGACACAATCATGAAGTGGAACGACATTTATTGGATATTTCAAACTTTTTTAACAAATCAAAAACTGAAAAATTGGGCGTGCAAAATTGTTCAGCCCCCTTAAGTTAATACTTTGTAGCGCCACCTTTTGCTGCGATTACAGCTGTAAGTCGCTTGGGGTATGTCTCTATCAGTTTTGTACATCGAGAGACTGAAATTTTTTCCCATTCCTCCTTGCAAAACAGCTCGAACTCAGTGAGGTTGGATGGAGAGCATTTGTGAACAGCAGTTTTCAGTTCTTTCCACAGATTCTCGATTGGATTCAGGTCTGGACTTTGACTTGGCCATTCTAACACCTGGATATGTTTATTTTTGAACCATTCCATTGTAGATTTTGCTTTGTTTTGGATCATTGTCTTGTTGGAAGACAAATCTCTGTCCCAGTCTCAGGTCTTTTGCAGACTCCATCAGGTTTTCTTCCAGAATGGTCCTGTATTTGGCTCCATCCATCTTCCCATCAATTTTAACCATCTTCCCTGTCCCTGCTGAAGAAAAGCAGGCCCAAACCATGATGCTGCCACCACCATGTTTGACAGTGGGGATGGTGTATTCAGGGTGATGAGCTGTGTTGCTTTTACGCCAAACATAACGTTTTGCATTGTTGCCAAAAAGTTCAATTTTGGTTTCATCTGACCAGAGCACCTTCTTCCACATGTTTGGTGTGTCTCCCAGGTGGCTTGTGGCAAACTTTAAACGACACTTTTTATGGATATCTTTAAGAAATGGCTTTCTTCTTGCCACTCTTCCATAAAGGCCAGATTTGTGCAATATACGACTGATTGTTGTCCTATGGACAGAGTCTCCCACCTCAGCTGTAGATCTCTGCAGTTCATCCAGAGTGATCATGGGCCTCTTGGCTGCATCTCTGATCAGTCTTCTCCTTGTATGAGCTGAAAGTTTAGAGGGACGGCCAGGTCTTGGTAGATTTGCAGTGGTCTGATACTTCTTCCATTTCAATATTATCGCTTGCACAGTGCTCCTTGGGATGTTTAAAGCTTGGGAAATCTTTTTGTATCCAAATCCGGCTTTAAACTTCTTCACAACAGTATCTCGGACCTGCCTGGTGTGTTCCTTGTTCTTCATGATGCTCTCTGCGCTTTTAACGGACCTCTGAGACTATCACAGTGCAGGTGCATTTATACAGAGACTTGATTACACACAGGTGGATTGTATTTATCATCATTAGTCATTTAGGTCAACAGTGGATCATTCAGAGATCCTCACTGAACTTCTGGAGAGAGTTTGCTGCACTGAAAGTAAAGGGGCTGAATAATTTTGCACGCCCAATTGTTCAGTTTTTGATTTGTTAAAAAAGTTTGAAATATCCAATAAATGTCGTTCCACTTCATGATTGTGTCCCACTTGTTGTTGATTCTTCACAAAAAATACAGTTTTATATCTTTATGTTTGAAGCCGGAAATGTGGCAAAAGGTCGCAAAGTTCAAGGGGGCCGAATACTTTCGCAAGGCACTGTAGCTGTCACATGTAGATATGTACACTGAGTATACCAAACATTAGGAACACCATACCCTGTTCAAAGGCACTTAAAATCTTATCTTGCCCATTCACCCTCTGAATGGCGCACATACACAATCAATATCTCAATGGTCTCAAGGCATAAAAATACTTTTTTTAAAAATTGTATTTATTTTTATTTAAGTCGGTTAAGAACATATTTACAGTTAAGAACATATTTATTTACAATAAAAATGAAATAAAAATATATAGGACAAGAGACACCACATAAAGAGAGACCTGAGACAACAGCATAGCATGGCAGAATAGCTTCTTTAAAAAAACCTAGAGTTGATGTCCGGGCCCCCGTGGAAATCGAATTAGCATAATACAAAAATCCCCATCAAAATCCTTCAGTTTAAGCTGGAGATATGTTTCTACGCCTCGGAAAGCTCTCAATCCACCGCGTCCGCCGATGTCGCACGTTCGCATCGGAGGCGAAAGGTGACAGAGAGCTAGAGCGGTGTTTGTCAAATCGTGAGACATCCCGAAAATCGGTCTCCTCACAAAATCGTCTGTAGCGTCTGAACGGGCTTGGCCTACAAAACTATTATGACCCCTCGGATGGTAACCTGAGACTCACAAACATGATGGTGTTCGACAACCCCGACAAGCGTCTTGGGACTCGTCTGAAGGGCTTAGACTGTTATGGGTTAGCCTGTCTCCTGCCTTTTTCAACTACACTGATTTGAAGTGGACTTAACAAGGGACATCAATAAAGGGATAATAGCTTTCACCTGGATTCACCTGGTCAGTCGGTCATGGGAAGAACAGGTGTCCTTTTAATGTTTTGTATGCTCAGTCTCTGCATGTGCTCTTGCAGCACCCTTTTGGGTGTTTTGTATTGGCCTGTGTTCAGGTGTAATGTGTCCTTCTCTGTGCTTACAAAGTGTTTCCCTCCCCAGTTACCTTTGCTTTGAAAGCTCAAGCTGCAGGTCAAATTCCTCTAAAAAGAATAAAGTCATCAAACTGATTGACATCACTGATATTCAGAAGGTGGGTTTCTCTATTTTCACTTCACCTTCTGTCCAATGTCTAAATTCATTGGTTGAACAAAAATTTGAGTTGAGTTGTATCCATATTTTCTGTACCATGCCGAGGTATACAGTATTACCGAATGTGCACACAAGGGGTGCTATTTCCAAATGATAAAGGGAACTTTGCAGTAGTTTAGGAATCACAAAGACAGACGCGACAGGACAGGGATCTTTGTTTACTAGTGTTTAAATAAAATGTAAAAAATTATTCATTTTTATTTTTTTTTATTTTTGAGGCACAAATCATTTATGCAAGAAGGATCTTGATCCAGGAGGATGCATAGCTGGAGCCCTATTGCTGGATATAATTTATTTTACACATCTTAGATTTCTTATAGTTATAAGCAGTGGCAGAACACGCACACCCAAACCCCCAAAAATAAACATTATTTTTTTACAGTATTGAAAATCATACAATCAGTATTTCGGTATAAATGGTATCGCCCAAGACTACTAAAAATCGACTTCTGCAGCAGAATGTTAAGCTTGTCTGAGCTTATCTGGTGTTTTGTTTTGTTTGTTCCACAGTACAAAGTCTTGTCTGTATTACCTGGGTCTGGAATGGGAATCTCCATAGCAACACCGTCCACCCAGAAGGTAGTTACACTTATGGACAGTCCATTTTAGACCATGTTTCTTTTCTCTCTATTTAGGTCTGATTTGTTTTGTCAAATATGCTGTTAAATATATAAAACTACAAGATGGAATAACAAGTGCATTACATTAGAACATCATGAACGACTGTAGCTGTTAAAGTAAATCAATCAACAAAAGGGGACTTACCTAGTCCAGTGGAGACCCAAGGAACCTTGAGTGAACGGATTTGGTATCTCATGTTTTTACACTTTAGTTTTTATATATACTTTAACAACAAAGTGAGGTAAGTTGGAAGCTTGTATAGTAGAGCTTTGTAAACAAAAATGAAGTAATTAAGTGATCTACGGGACTAACCAGCCTACCTTTTGCGACAGGATGCATTGGTGAGTATTAAAACGGTCACCTGTGATCGAGCGAAAGGCACCTATGGTAGAGTGGTGACTGCTGCTATCTGCTAAATGGTATCACCATAGACAAGATCTGGTAGGAAAGTTGACTGTACAATCTGCTTTCTGCTATTTAGGGACATTAAATCTTAGCTTTTTAACTAGCTCATCGGTATGGTTTTTAAACATTAAAATCTTTGTCAATTCAAAAGAACAGATATTTATAGGCAGGAACCCAATCATTGAGCTCCATGACAGCTTTTTGACAGGTTTATCAACGCCTAAAATAATCTTCCAAATAATATCCCCACCTATTATCACTGTCTTTCTATCCCCCTCACGCTCTCCTTTATTTACCCGTTCTCTCTCAGCCGTTGGTGTTTGGTGCCATGATCCACAGGGACGAGGCCTTTGAAGCCATCTTCACACAGTACACGAAGAAAGTGACCATGACCACAGCCACCAACCCTGAGACCTAACATACAAAAGTGGCTGCCTTCACCAGGGATGTCCTATACTGACGCAGAGAGTTCTCTATGTAGTACACTGCTTCTGGCCAATTAGTATATCTGCAAGTATGTTATGCTAGTGTCCATGCCAAGGTGGTGGATTCCTCCACCAAGCCACATTAGGTTAGTATGTGAGGATGGTATCCACTTGATCTGAGGCCTGGTCCATCACTATAAAGCCCAAGATCTTTGTATCCTCTCGCTGATAACCACAACTTCTCATTAGGTCTAAGGGACTACAACTGGACCCGCACACCATCTCTGCCTCCTACTGGTTCGGTCGAGGCTATTACATTCAGGAGGAGGCTGGATCTCTTTGCCTATCTGACAGGACTGCCTGGCACTCCCATTTTGTGTATCACACACATTGATGCTATTTGCTCCAATTGTTGCTCTCCTTCAATAGGATGCATTTGGTTTGATATAGATATCATTGGTGGCCTTGCACAGGTCTTAACTCACATTTTGTAAAGTGCACCAGAAACCACGTTGATGAATACCTCGAGCCTTCATGTTTCTCAGTTAATGAAAGTGCTTTAGATATCATTTCTGCAATAGCCTTTAGGTGTAAGTGTTTTATTTAGCCTTTTTTTTCTGAGAGAGGAGGAACGGAACGGGAGTCATTTAATGATCAGCAGCCAAAAGCCTGAAGTTATTGTATTTGATATCTTTCTCGCACACATTTTTGTCTCGGCAAAGAAAAGGTATGGATTTACATGGATTTAATCATTGACATGATTTCCATTAAGGAGTTATGATGCATTCATAAGCACCGCATAAACATGACCTAATGTCAACATAGTCTTTCTGAAGCCTCAGAGTATATTTATTATGTAGAACAATATGTGACTTGTAATATGTGACATCCTACATAACTAATTGGTTCAGTAAAAAACAATAACTTATGTAGTTTTTGTGGAATGTTTATGAATGTACTATAAGTACTTTATGGGACAGATTACATGTAAATCTATCTCCAAAAAAGCAGGAGCCTTTTCTACACTTCCTTGTTCCACCACAATGCCTTACCTAATTCTCTCACAGATTTAGGCCAGGATTCAAACCAATGCAGCACTGCACTTTCTACTGATTCTGACGTGTAACTTCAGGTAAATTGCCATTGGATCACTCATCACGAAACCACATGTTCTTAAAAGTCGAGTGCAGTGCAATGCCGGTTATTTGTGTTAGTTTGAATCCCGGACAAAAATGTTGGCAATAAAGTTTTCTTTTTGGTTTTGACAGCAAACGGGAATGGGGTTTATATTAAAATGCTAGTAACCTTGTCAAGAGGTTCGGACGTCTTGGTGTAATGGTTAAGGTGTTGGCTTGAAGGTCGCTGGACCCGGCTTTGAGTGCCGGTCGGGGCTACCCCCTGAATTTGCTACATTGGTGTCAGAAGTGCGATGGTGTCTGTGAGGCCATCGGAGAGGCGTGTACACCTGAAGGACTTGGTATAGAGAAAGTATGGGGGGGGGGCCCTCTCCCGAAGGAAGGGGGTAATGTAGCGTCCTTAACCCAACACCTTGCGACCTCGTCAAGATGTTCAGAGCTCTTGGCGTAACGGTTAAGGTGTTGGCTACAATATGTTCTAGTTGAGCACATGCTAGGGAGGCTAACTGGACATTTGCTTGATGCCTTTTAGTCTACACCAAGTAATTTAGGTATCTCACTCGCCAAGTCCCTCAAAAAAGTTAGATATACTTAAAAAGCACAGAATGTACTGTCTGTGTGCCAAAATCTTTACTTTATTTCACTGCTTCTCATTTAGTTATTTCACCCTATATCTGTAATGTTTACAGATGTTAGCTTCTGAACTCCACTGCTTTAAGTCAGTTTGATTCCTTGTAAGACTATGAGGTCATGAAGACTGACTGGGTACGTCTTGTGATGGAGAACTTCTGAATGCTGATAAACCAGCCAATCAAAGACTCCCCCTGGGTTTAGCCACACTCTTTGCCAGTGGATGGTGAATTGAAAGGTGTCAATTCGTGGAGTCATGTTGCTTCCAAATCTGTTTGAATCACCACTCGCTAAACAATGTCAATATATGGCATGGCCGTCAACTTGAAGATGGAAAATCCTCATTATAGTACCGTGTGTGTCCCAAACTATCGAATGTGTTGTGAAAAAAAAAAAGTCTTGCTAATCAATCATGCCCTTGTTGATCGATCATCCTTTTCGTCGCTTGCTAATTCCCAGTATGATGGTAATGGCTTCACCAAGTCCTCTGGTAGGTTTTTGTGTAGTTTCTGCCACACTGTTATGCTCACCTACCATGTCATTTCACAATAGTTAAGGAGGATCAACACGGGATACATTTTCAGAGGAGGATGCATATTGTCTCTATGGTTCTGTGTCAGAGGGGCAGAGATGGTTTCAACCACTGAGGCTTGCCAACTGAAAACTGCAGTAGTAATCATGTGGCCTCTGTGTTAAACAAGTACTGGGCCTTCAGAAAGTATTCATACCCATTGACTGTTGTGTTGCAGCCTGAATTTAAAAAATAATAATAATAATAATTTCTCTCAACCATCTGCACACAATACCCTATAAATGACAAAGTGAAAACATGTTTTTAGAAAATGAATTAAAAAAAATAATAATAATAATCATTTCTCTCAACCGTCTGCACACAATACCCTATAAATGACAAAGTGAAAACATGTTTTTAGAAAATGTAGCAAATGTATTGAAATGAAATGTAGCTTTCCACACCTTGTTTGTGCAACAGTTGGCCATTTTTAAAAGTTGTTTGTTTACCTATCTACCAATAAGTGCCCTTTGAGAGGCATTTGAAAACCTCCCAGGTCTGATGTCGAATCTTTATATGAAATTCACTGCTCGAATTAGGGACCTTAGGCTTGCCCTAACAAAGGGGTTGAATACTTATTGACCCAAGACATTTCAGCTTTTCACTTTTTATTAATTTGTAAAAATGTCTAAAACGTTGATATTATGGAGTGTTGTGTGTAGGCCAGTGACAAAGACATCTAAATTTGATCCTTTTTAAATTCAGGCTGTAACACAACAAAATGTGGAAAAAGTCTAGGGGTGTGAATACTTTCTGAAGACATATTGTATTTATTTGAAATCAAAGTACTTGTTTGCTAATTCATTTTTCATAATACCTTCCCAATCCATATGTAACTGTTTAGGAACGATAACCAGTTACAGTAGGTGTGAATACGTCTTGGTAATTTGCAGTGTCCACTGCCCTCCCAAAAAATTGTACATATGAAATTATGTAATGAACACATTTTAAATCCCTGTAAAGTTTTTAAAGAAAATTGTTTATTGTAAAATGTAAACACATTTTAAAGTAATGATTGTTGGCAGTTTTCTTTCAAGCATCTCAGTAATTTTATCACTTATTTCTTTATCCCTGTAATCTGGGATTATCCCTTGTTGAAGGTGGGCATACACTGGAAAGGTTTGGGACACACTGGGTTAGAAGACCAAGGCAAATATGATTTTGTTTCTGGTGTGAAAGGATCCTTTGGAGAGACATTCGCTTGAATGCTCAGAGTGCAAGAGCTTTGCACTAATTTGTGATTGCTCAGTCTGTACACAAGCATGGTCTAGGTTGAAGTTGCCCCTAGATTCTGATCTTGGGTCAGTTTTGCATATCTCCCACTAATGGTTAAGGTTAGGATTGGGGAGGGGGAGCTGATGACATAGTGGGTCCTCATTTTAAAAGTTTTGTTATGCTTGCGGAATGGTGTGCTACATTGGAATGAATGGAGTGAATCATAGTATTTTACTGTTAGCCATTGTTGCTGTTAATGCTAGTTCGACCACCAGAGGGTGTCAGTGTCTTTATGAAGCTTCTTCGTGCTTGCTTACGTTTCCAAATAATCCTACAGTCCATGTAGGGCAGACATTTTGATTGCTATACCCTATCCGAAAGAACATATTCCAAGGTTTTTAATTAACCTAGTTTTGCCAGACAACACAAAATGTTTTACAAATGGTCTCTCTTTCAAAATATAACTTCCTGGAATAACTTCAGCTCCATGCCTTCTGGTGAAAATCAGCAAATACCCAAATACATCTTAAAACAAGCTATTCTGTTCTTTTTAAATAGTCTTACTTCCCTGTTTTTTTTATTACCTCTCTAAACAAAATATACATGGGTTCTTTGTGATTGCGTATATTAACCTCTCTAGGGTACGCTAGCGTCCCACCTCGTCAACAGCCAGTGAAACTGCAGGGTACCAAATTCAAAACAACAGAAATCCCATAATTAAAGTTCCTCAAACATACAAGTATTTTAAAGCCTTAGGAAGCCTTAGGAAGTGCAATATGACCCCATAGACACTGTGTATTTGATAGGCCAAGAAATGAAAAACTACAAACCTCAGATTTCCTACTTCCTGGTTGGATTTATTCTCAGGTTTTTGCCTGCCATATGAATTCTGTTAAACACAGACATCATTCAAACAGTTTTAGAAACGTCAGAGTGTTTTCTATCCAAATCTACTAATTATATGCATATTCTAGCTTTTATGGCTGAGTAGCAGGCAGTTTAATTTGGGCACGCTTTTCATCCAAAATTCCCAATGCTGCCCCCTACCCTAGTTGTTAATCATATTTAGGAAAAGTCGGGGACAGGTGGGTTCAAGGTTTTTATTGAAAAGACATGAAGCTGTAGGCCTAAGAGTGCTGTTTACTGTAGCTGTCTTAATTTCTTATGGCTGCCATCCCGTTAACAGGATAATTGTCATCAACAACCGCTGAATTGCATAGCGCTACATTCAAACAATATTATTAAAAATATTTATATTCATGAAATCACAAGTGCAATATAGGAAAACACAGCTTAGCCTTTTGTTAATCCACCTGTCGTGTCAGATTTTGAAAATATGCTTTACAGCGAAAGCAATCCAAGCGTTTGTGTAAGTTTATCGATCGCTCAACAAAACATTATGTACATCTAGCATCAAGTAGCTTGGTCACGAAAATCAGAAAAGCAATCAAATTAATCGTTTACCTTTGATCTACGGATGTTTTCACTCACGAGACTCCCAGTTACACAATAAATGTTCCTTTTGTTCCATAAAGATTATTTTTATATCTAAAATACCTCCGTTTGTTTGGCGCGTTATGTTCAGAAGTCTACAGAAAAGAGCGGTCACGACAACGCAGACAAATTCCAAATCGTTTCCGTAATGTCCACAGAAACATGTCAAATGTTTTTTATAATCAACCCTCAGGTTGTTTTTAAAATATATAATCGATAATATATCAACCGCAACTGTCTATCAGTAGGAGAGGGAGAGACAATGGCTGCCCAAACTCTGTTACGCATACAAAACGCTGCTGGCACCCGGCCATACAATGACGCGATGTTATCGTTCTCACTCATTTTTCAAAATAAAAGCCTGAAACTATGTCTAAAGACTGACACCTTGAGGAAGCGATAGGGAAAGGAATCTGGTTGATATCCCTTTAAATGGAGCAAAGGCAGGCTATGGAACATGGAGTTTTCAAAATGGAAGCCACTTCCTGGTTTGATTTTCCTCAGGGTTTCGCCTGCAATATCAGTTCTGTTATACTCACAGACAATATTTTGACAGTTTTGGAAACTTTAGTGTTTTCTATCCAATACTACTAATAATATGCATATATTAGCAACTGACACTGAGGAGCAGGCCGTTTAGTTTGGGCAACTTATTCATCCAAGCTACTCAATACTTCCCCCCCAGCCATAAGAAGTTAACTTACTTACTGGCATAAAGGCCAACTTCAATATACAGTATATCAATCATTCAGTCGTGTATGTCATCACACAGCATCCATGTCTTTTTTAAATAAAATCAAGCATTTTAGTTAAACTAAATAAAGGGAGCCTTGAATAATTAAACAATGAATAAAGCGCAACATTATTGTTGCTAAAGCAATTGAATCCATTAATGCGTTTGACTGTTTCTTATATTGGCCCTCCTAAAGACTTTACAACCTTTTTTTGTTAGAACAGACTACATGGGATTGATTATAATTTGTAAGATATTATTGTATTTGTTGTGCTGTTTATACTGTTAGAAAAATGCATTTTACAGCTGCCTATGTAGACACCTCAGGGTTTCCGTTAGAAAGATATGGCGCTGTACAACGTGACCGGTCGGGAGTAGGCCTAGGCTACTAGGCGACTGTGAGTGAAGAGCAAAATAATCCTAACATTTCCACAACCTAATTGTAGGCTAACCAATAGCCAAATGGAGATTCAGTGGGGGAAAAATCTGATCAAAACCAGTCCCCATGTTTGTGTCAGCAGCACGAAACGGTGCTGAAATGGTTGACCACACGTGGGTAGGCTATTGCTTCAAATCCTATTATAACAATTGGATGACTTTGGGAGTTTCAGTATGCAGCAATTTGTCGCCTTCAATTGCATTAGCCTGCTTTATTCCAATATTTCCTTCATTCAGTGATACTCCCACAGTACTTTATGGCTCCATCCAGTTGTGTGACATGCCTCGCAAACATCCATTAATACATGTAAAGTCCCTAAACTTGGCAAGAGTATATTGTCCTGCTGATAGCCCATCAAGAGTGGATGGCATTCCATTTTATTGGAAAGACTGCTAAACCATTTACATCTGGCCCACAGCGTTATTGTGTACTTACAGTGCACTTTCACTCCATTCTCCGCCTGACTCTCTACAAATTCCACCAGATACTTCTTTCTATTGTTGTTATCCATCCGGTAAAATTCCACAAGTAAATATAATAAATAAAAAACAAATGAAAAAGCTCAGGTCTTAAATATGTGAAACCATTTTTTTTTATATATATGTGTTTACTAGCCGAGGCTATATATCTGCACCATCAAACTGTTAATTTAGCAGACATCACTTGTGTATATTCAGTCAACACATACTTTAAGAATATAACAGAACGTTTTAGTTTCTCTTAGAATAAAAACCTCAGTGTAACAGCTTTAGTAAGTAATAGGATACAGTCCAGCTACAGCTTCTTCTGACAAAGTAGAAACAAGTGGGCAGAGGAAGAGCAATTCTTACACTATTGTTCCAAATTCAATTACCCTCTTCTTCTTCATCCTCATCATTCAGTTCATTCAAACTCAATTGTAATACATTTTGTCCCTCCCATTCAACAACTCCAAATCACTATTGCATGCACTTCAAAGGGACAACTTGAAATGACATGATATAGGTTAAGTAAATAATCAAAAGGAAAAAATATATTATTTATTAGCCTTGTGGATGTATGTATTTTAGGCATGTTATGTGAATTAGGCCTCATGTAAAATCATTGTCAAAAGCGCAAGAAACTGTTTTGCTAGACAAACAGGTACTGTTAGATTATAAAATAATATTATAATGTAAACAGCACTAAATCCTTTACTACAGCATAGCAAAGTTTAAAAAGACGGAAGTGTGAAATTGCTTTATCTGACATTTTTTGGTTGCATGAGGCTTGGTGATCACAGAATCAGTACAATAAACAAACACTGCAAGAACAGAAGCATAGGGCTCACTCACTCATTCCTGGTTCATTCTTTCTGATTTGTCTTTAGCATATCCAGTCTCTCTCTTGCTACGGCTCATTTTGTTTGATTATTATTATATATTAATTATTATATGGATTATAATACATCTACACATTTGTAGGGGTTGATGCATTTTTTGTTAGGGAAAATCAGGTCTGTGATATTGAGTCAGTAATATAAAACTTTAGAGGACTTAAGCCTGGAATACATTGCGAGTTTGGCCATTTAGACTACACTTTAAAATAGGACTCAACTCTGACTGACCGCAGCATCTATCAGTAGTCTAAACTGTGGCACAAATTGGGGGATTTTTTTCACACCTAGCCAAATCCTCGGGTGGTCCCGGAGTTGAGAGAGAACTTGGGTAAATACAATGCTGCAATTGCACTTGACATGTGAACCGACGATTTTCTAAAAATAGAACACTTGTGCCGCTCATGACATTAAACAAAGAGTGTGAGTTATCCACCATGGAGTGGGACAGTGCAGCTCAAAACTGCAGATAACACCAGCTATTGAGAAAGAATACTTGTGGATCTTGTTGATTTTTCTCGCTTCAAGAGGCCTGCTGTCCACCTGGTCATTGTGTGGTTCCAAAGGACAAAGTGTCACCGTTAGATGGATGTGTGGTTTCCAAGAGAAGCCAGCCTGCGACCAGCCGCCGTGGATGACATCCGTTTCCTGCACAGCAATTTGAAGAAATCCGGTGATGAAAGGACTGCTTTTAAAGTTATTGTGTGGTGGAAATTCAACACACCTGAAGTCAATATTTAAATGAATCTTTATTAACAGTTAACTGGAGAGGTTCCAACAAACTTGATGTGCCAATAGGGAACGTCTGTCAGGAGTTCCCCCGGGCGCGGTCCCGTCAGTTCTCTTATATACTGCTTACACAGACATATTTGCATGATTTTACATGATTCATTATTCATCACTAACGTTGGCTCCTGCATTACACTGACCAATACCTCACATGGCTTCCTCTCTCCAAGACCTAGAAACTGAGAGACCTCGGTTCCCATAGCAATGTTCTGGGCGCCCTGCCAAGTTGCTTATCAGTGAGAGTGAGGATTCCTCCATACACGATCAGTCAGTCACCTGCACGAAGCCGTCTAATTGGTTATTAGAAAAGTAGCATTGATTTGATACCCAAACGGAACAGTTTCCCTCACATTCCCTCCTCTTATCACTCTGATAATTATCGTAACATTTTAGGGTAAGCATTAGATTATAGCAAAGTATCAAAGGAGGTTCTATCAAAATATTTCTTTTAAAATCAGCGAATTCAAACACAGAAAACCAGGCACTTCATCCTTTCAAACCCTTCACTCGGTTTCACAATCTAAAATACACATACACTCAGAGGTGACTAAATCTGTCAATGTATAACCATTGTTTGCGAAGGTCTTACCACAATCGGGTTGCAGTGACATTTGTTCTACGCCAACTGTTCCCGAGACTAGTCAAAACATAAAACAAATCCTCTAGGGCCTTCTAAACATGTCAAACAAAAAACAACTTTCAATTCTCACTCATCGTCCTTATCTAAAAGGGGGAAAAGGAAGCTCGTCCAGCGTCGGCAGCTCATCAGTCTCATCATCCTGAGTAGCATTAAACATGATGGCTGCAGAAACCTTGTCAGCTAGGGAGGCACAAATAGCCTTACAACATGTTATTAATACAATTAGATAGACTAAGCAAAAACCAAACGCTGCGGCCCATTGGGCAGTTTGGGATCCCCAACATCCCAACAGACATTTCAAGTTGCAAGCGGCCACTTTGTCGGGAATTGTTCTTCGCCACAGTTTCGATTGTATTTGGCAAGATTGGTAAGTACTGAGCCAGGACAAAAGTGCAGCACTCCTCTCCAATTATTATACAAGTGCACCCCTGACCTGCCAAAAGTTAGTCAAGACCCTCTCTGTTTTGCAGAGCCAATTCATGCAATTTTTTCAGTTCGTCATTTAATTGTTTCAGGGCATTTCGAGCAGCATTGCCAATTTCCTCTACGTGTTTAGAGATATCACAAATTTGATCAAAGTGCGCATGTGACTCCATACCCAAGAAAAGAATACACCAAAGAACCTGGAGGCAGTTGCCTGAGTGTGAGTGATGTCAGCCAGAGACCTCTTATCTCTTCTCATTCCAGGAGATGTATAGGCTCTAAAAGGTCTTAAGACTCTTATCAGTGTTTGGAACGGTTCTCATAGCTGTCACTACAAACCCAACAGTACAACTACCTCCCCAGTTCAGGGGCAGGCTATAGTAAGCCATTTTCCCACACAACCAATAGGTGCCATCTGGGGCTCCTCTCAAAGGGACAATAACATTATAGGCTGACATACCATAAGTAACATTACCAGGTTCCCCAGTGTCGGCATTGTTAACAGTTAATTTACAGGTATTGGATACGTTGTAATACATTGTACAATAACATTCTAGTTCAGCCAAACGATTAACTCCTTCTCCTCTAATACACCAAGTGGTTGTCATCACTCCTGCTACTGTGATGGGTGGGAGTAAAGTATTGTATGGCCTAGCAAACGAAGATGCCCTATCTTCCTACAGTTGTAGCAACTCTAGTCTCTCCCTCCGTCAGCTCCAGCAGGGGCCCCTCTTCCTCTAACTCTTAGGTTTCCATTTTCACTAAGTCCTTTTACTCCTCCAGAGTAGCACATCAGCTGTACCTTCTTCAGTGTATTTCCTTCAACTGTCTTACTGTATAGGTTATAGATGGCTTTATGTCAGACAGTGGGGCTTTTCCCCATTCAATACAAGTTGTAGTTACAGCTGTTTTCAGATCTTGTGTCAGGCCTGTCACCACAGCACAACACAATAGGCTGCTGTAGGAGTCTTGGTCAGGTATCAGGCCTAAGTGTTGGAGGAAGACTGTCTCCATTCTTTCCATGTAGTCACTGTCACGGTCGTGGTAATTGATGGACCAAGGCGCAGCGTGTGTTGAGTTCCACATTTTTATTTGCAGTGAAACTTTTTTTTTTTTTTTTAAATAAACCAACAATGAACCGTAACCTCAGTGGTGCTACATACACAAACAATATCCCACAACCCAGGTGGGAACAATGGAGAACTTAAGTATGATCCCCAATTAGAGACAACGATAATCAGCTGCCTCTAATTGGGAACCATACCAAGTACACCAACATAGAAATAGGAAAACTAGAACACCCCCCTAGGAACACCCTGACCTACAACACCATAGAGAACTAAGGGCTCTCTATGGCCAGGGCGTGACAGTCACTCACTTTTTCATCAGTTCCCTGTTTGATGGAATGGATTTTCTGCCAGTCTGTGCGTTTGGGGAAAGCAGCCTTTATAGCGGTAAAAACTGCAACCCACGTGTTTATAGTCCTTCCATTTGAATTTCAAGCAGCGGCAGAGTATCTCTTCAATGTCTCTGGTGGTGGGGTTGTACATGGAGATGGTTTCTTTTACCTCTTCCTCAAACCTCACCGCATCTTTTGCTGGGTCAATGACATCGCCCACTATTGCTTTTATTTCGTCAACATCCCATGTTCTCTCCATTTGAAATATCCTCCGTTGGGGTAGCGTATTGTTGGAAACATTCCCTCAAGCTCCTTGAGGGGGTTTTCTTTCTGTCCTTCTGCTGGTCTGTTCTGCTTTTTCCTTCGTTGTTGTCCCACGGCTCCTCCACGGCTCCTCCACCTGGCACAGGCCCAACCCCAAATTGGTTATGAGGGGGTGGGAAGCCACCATCTCCGTCTGCTGGTGGAGGATTTGGCCGTGGCAGATACAAGGGGGGCCCCATGAATGGGTTCCCCTCTCAGAAAGTCCAGCCAGGCTTATTTTTCTTCTCCGGTTCTACTTGCTTTACCATCAATCCTCTTAAAGCTTTATCTTTTGCATTTTTCTGCTTCTCCCTCCCACTTTCTGAAATTGTCCCACTTCACTTAAATGTTCTTGTGTTTTATTTCTTTACTTTCAAGTTAGCCTCAGACTCCAGTTGTTATGTGCTCAGTGTCCCATCAACAGGGACATGTTAATCTGTCCATCTTGTCCAGTCTTCTGTTTAAAAAAAGAAAGCAAAACTGAAACGCTGCAAATTTTTATTTTTTTATTTCACCTTTATTTAACCAGGTAAGCTAGTTGAGAAGAAGTTCTCATTTACAACAGCGACCTGGCCAAGATAAAGCAAAGTAGTGTGACACAAACAACAACACAGGTACACATGGAATAAACAAAACATACAGTCAATAACACAATAGAAAAAAAGGAAAGTCTATATACAGTGTGTGCAAATGGCGTGAGGTGGTAAGGCAGTAAGTAGGCCATAGTAGCGAAGTAATTACAATTTAGCAGATTAACACTGGAGTGCTAGATGAGCAGATGTTGATGTGCAAGCAGAGATACTGGTGTGCAAAAGAGCAGAAAAGTAAATAAAAACAATATGGGGGTGAGGTAGGTAGATTGGGTGGGCTATATACAGGACTATGTACAGCTGCAGCGATAAGTTAGCTGCTCAGATAGCTGATGTTTAAAGTTAGTGAGGGAAATATGTCTCCAGCTTCAGTGATTTTTGCAATTCGTTCCAGTCACTGGCAGCAGAGAACTGGAGGGAAAGGCAGCCAAAGGAGGTGTTGGCTTTGGGGATGACCAGTGAGATATACCTGCTGGAGTGCGTGCTACAGGTGGGTGTTGTTATCGTGACCAGTGAGCTAAGATAAGGCGGAACTTTACCTAGCATAGACTTATAGATGACCTGGAACCAGTGGGTCTTGCGACGAATATGTAGCGAGGGCCAGCCGACTAGAGCATACAGGTCGCAGTGGTGGGTGGTATAAGGGGCTTTGGTAACAAAACGGATGGCACTGTGATAGACTGCATCCAATTTGCTGAGTAGAGTATTGGAAGTTATTTTGGAAATGACATCGCCATCGGATTGGTAGGATTGTCAGTTTTACTAGGGTAAATTTGGCGGCGTGAGTGAAGGAGGCTTTGTTGCGAAATAGAAAGCCGATTCTGGATTTGATTTTGGATTGGAGATGTTTAATATGACTCTGGAAGGAGAGTTTAGAGTCTAGCCAGACACCTAGGTATTTGTAGTTGTCCACATATTCTAGGCCAGAACCGTCCAGAGTAGTGATGCAAGTCGGGCGGGTGGGTGCGGGCAACAAACGGTTGAAAAGCATGCATTTGGTTTTACTAGCGTTTAAGAGCAGTTGGAGGCTACGGAAGGAGAGTTGAATGGCAATGAAGCTCATCTGGTGGTTTGTTAACCTCTCTAGGGTAGGTGAGACACTAACGTCCCACCAGGCCAACATCCAGTGAAACTGCAGAGAACTAACATTCTAAATACACCATTTGTTATAGTAAACATTCTAAATACACCATTTGTTATAGTAAACATTCTAAATACACCATTTGTTATAGTAAACATTCTTGTAAATACGTGTATCTTACATCATTTAAAAGAGGAACATCTTATTAATCCAGCCGCTGTGTCAGATTTCAAAAAGGCTTTACTGCGAAAGCAAACATGCTATTTTCTGAGGACGGCGCCACGCACACACAAGTATTACTAGCATACCATACTTGATGGTTCTTTCCCGGGACATATTGACCGAAACAAACCGATTTGAAGACACCAATCAATGGCATCATTGTGCACCAATGGTAGGACCGGTCTATCGTTGATTGACTGTATTTTGGCCCAATGACCACTGATCATCTTGAAATCTAGCTTGGAAGATAGCCAATGAGCTGAGGTAAATGGCAATATGCAATGGTTATACATTTGAAGACCAGCCTTTGTCGTAAACTCTGGCGTAAAAGAGGTTCATTCACCATTGCAAATCCTACTTGACGGAGCGACAGGTGTTACGCATAGCAGTACATATTCAATAGCATTTTCAACAAGTTCATATATTTAAAATATGGAGAATAAATCAGGAAAAGCTAAAGCAAAGTCTAGGTATACAGATTTAACCCAAATTATAGAGGAAATAGATACGTCGTCAGGCGTGTGAAGGATGGTGCCGGGGCATGGACCACAAAAAAATGGCCCTATTCCAGCTGCTGTGAAGGACTACAACAAGAGCATGGGAGGTGTGGACCTGTCATATGCGCTGATAGGATACTACAATTTTCTCCACAATTTTCTCCACAAGACCATGAAATGGTACAAGACATTTTTATATAATTTCATTGACATTGCTGTGGTGAATGCCTTCATCCTCCAGAAGGAAATGGCTAAGAGCTGTGGACAGCCCCCCATCTCACAGCTAGCCTTCAGGGAGCTGCTCATCCAGCAAGTCCAAGCAAGCAAGTCCACTGTAGCACCTTCTGTCCCCTCTACCTCTGTCCCTTCTGCTCCAACCAGTGACGTTCACCTGCCCAGATTCATCTCTGCAGGCATGAATGTGCCTCAGGGCAAAAAGGGCACAGTAGGGAGACGTCGTTGTGCCCTTTGTCACAGGAAATGCCCCATCACCAGCACCACCTGTTCAGTAATCCTCTGCTTTACAGCAGAAAGAGACTGCTATGGGCCATGGCACCAGCAGCACAATATTGTGTAGAGGACTGAGGGTCTTCACAAATTGTAAATAGAAAATATGTAAATAGTTACCCTTGTTAATTGTTTTTATTATTATTATTATTTCTTTTTTTAATATATATATTTTTATATATATATTGAATAGCATTTATGTATTTTGTATATAGTTCTTTCCTTCAAAATGTATCACTGTACCAATTCGGCCACTTGGGTACATTTGGGTACATTTGTGTGGGACACCTGGGTGATTTCATGCTCAATGCCGTGTAGCTTGCTCATTTTTTAAAGTTATCTGCCCAAAACTTTGCTCAGCTATTGTTGCCATCTTATGTTCTTCATTCAAATCATCTACAGCATCCTATCTGTATGTTTGGCTGTTCTTGGTCATTTGAAAGATGATGCAGCAACAATAAAACACGTATGTTTATTTTCTTCTACCAGATTTTGTGTTATATTCTCCTACATTAAATTCACATTTCCACAATATTCAGAGTGTTTCCTTTCAAATGATACCAGAATATGCATATCCTTGCCTCTGGGCCTGAGCTACAGGCAGTTAGATTAGGATATGGGGGAGAAGAAGGGGGGTACCCCAAAGAAGTTAAAAGTGTCCAAAGAAGGGCCAGATGTATACAGAATGGTGTCGTCTGCATAGAGGTGGATCAGGAAATCACCTGCAGCAAGAGCGAAATCATTGATATATACATAGAAAAGAGTCTGCCCGAGAATTAAACCCTGTCGTACCCCCATAAAGACTGCCAGAGGCCCGGACAACAGGCCCTCCGATTTGACACACTAAACTCTATCTGCGAAGTAGTTGGTGAACCAGGCGAGGCAGTCATTTGAGAAACCAAGGCTATTGAGTCTGCCGATAAGAATACAGTGATTGACAGAGTCGAAAGCCTTGGCCAGGTCGATGAAGACTGCTGCACAGTACTCTCTTTTATCAATGGCGGTTATGATATCGTTTAGTACCTTGAGCGTGGCTGAGGTGCACCAGTGACCAGTTCGGGAAAACCGGATTGCACAGCGGAGAAGGTACGGTGGGATTCTAAATGGTCAGTGATCTGTTTATTAACTTGGCTTTCAAAGACTTTAGAAAGGCAGGGCAAGATGGATATAGGTCTATAACAGTTTTGGTCAGCTTTCCAATCTTTAGGGATCTTGGACGATACGAAAGAGAGGTTGAACAGACTGGTAATAGGGGTTGCAACAATGGCGGCAGGTAATTTTAGAAAGCGAGGGTCCAGATTGTCCAGCCCAGCTGATTTGCACAGGTCCAGGTTTTGCAGCTCTTTCAGAACATCTGCTATCTGGATTTGGGTGAAGGAGAAGCAGGGGAGGCTCGGGCAAATAGCTGCGGGGCGTGCGGAGCTGTTGGCTGGGATTGGGGTAGCCAGGAGGAAAGCATGGCCAGCCGTAGAGAAATGCTTATTGAAATGGTGGTGACTGTGTTACCTAGCCTCAGTGCAGTGGGCAGCTGGGAGGAGGTGCTCCTGATTTCCCTGAAAAGTTGCATATCGCGGGGACTATTCAATGCTAGTGCAGTCCGCCACAGGATGTTTTTGTGCTGGTCAAGGGCAGTCAGGTCTGGAGTGAACCAAGGGCTATATCTGTTCTTAGTTTTACATTTTTTGAAAGGGGCATGCTTATTTAAGATGGTGAGAAAATTACTTTTAAAGAAAGTAATACGACCAGGCATCCTCAACTGATGGGATGAGGTCAATATCCTTCCAGGATACCCGGGCCAGGTTGATTAGAAAGGCCTGCTCGCAGAAGTGTTTTAGGGAGCGTTTGACAGTGATGAGGGTTGGTCGTTTGAGCGCGGACCCCTAGCGGATGCAGGCAATGATCACTGAGATCCTGATTGAAAACAGCAGAGGTGTATTTGGAGGGCAAGTTGGTCAGGATAATATCTATGAGGGTGCCCATGATTACAGATTTAGGGTTGTACCTGGTGGGTTCCTTGATAATTTGTGTGGGATTGAGGGCATCTAGCTTAGATTGTAGGACTGCTGGGGAGTTAAGCATATCCCAGTTTAGGTCACGTAGCAGAACGAACTCTGAAGATAGATGAGGGGCAATCGAATTCACATATGGTGTCCAGGGCACAGCTGGGAGCTGAGGGGGGTCTATAACAGGTGGCAACAGTGAGAAACTTATTTCTGGAGAGATTCATTTTTAAAATGAGAAGCTCTGATTATTTGTTATGAATAGCATTTATATGATTTGTTTCATTAACATTAATTTTAACCACAATGTCACAAATACTGTATACACACACACGCATACACATGAGCAGATTAACTTGGTCAAAACATTTATTTATTAAAGATTGTCAGAATGTTGGTACTTATTAACTTTGATCCAAAGCCACGAATGAGTGTCACTCAGCTTTATGCTGACAAATCTAGATATATGGTGCCTACGAAATAGGTCAAGCGTAAACAAATAAATTAAATTGCCTAAATAAACTAGTACCGTTCATAAATTAAATAAATACATTTAAGTAGCTCAGGTCTTGAAAATATGGACAACCTTTTCCCCTCCCTATCCTCACTGGAATCTCTTTCATTCAGCTTCTTCTTCTCATCAGCGAAGAAGGACTCCATGTTTCAGAAATTCAATTTATATAGAGGGGCTATCACTCTTTCACACTGGTAAATAAAGCCAGTTTGTATTCTAAATGACATTCTTTCTATTTTTATAGGGAGAGAAATCAAATGCATTATCAGCGTTCAAACTCCTCCTCCTCTAGTGTGGCGCAATGACAGAATGACGTCATTTACCAGAAACTGACGCAGCATAAGCTCAAAACTTTTAATTGAGGAACCACTACAAATCTGTGGCTTGAGGAAACTTCACCCCAGAGCGGTGGTCATGGGAGATGGTGTGGCTGGGGCATGCAAAGAGAAGACCAGGATGTGTGAACAACTGACTTCTCAAATGCAGTGTTTCAGTTTCAATTATATAATATTTTGAACCATTTCCATCATTAGGCCTACATCTGTCATTTGAATGGTTTGTGACCAGAGTGTATGGTAAATTAATGATCTATTTTCTGTGTCAATATGCCATTTTAACCCTTCTGAGCACATCCTGGAAACATAAAAAACATCCCAGCTTGGAGTAAGGAAATTGTTTTAATATCATGATAATAATAAAAAATATCTACCAGGGTTGCGGTCAATACCATTTCAATTCCAGTCAACTCAAAAAGTGAACCAAAGTCTAATTAAATTCAAATCCATGGTGAAGTCCCTTCCCTACAGAGCTTCTACCACTGTTTTATTCACACAATTAACCCCCTCCAAGTCCAAAGGACTAGGCTGGCGTTGTGCCCACATTTCTCTTTCACTTTCTCCCATTCTTCTATGGGTGTGTCTGGATGGAGTAGGTATAGTGTAACAGGTCTTTTCCACACCCAGAGTCTTATTAATCTCACTATCTATTCCCAACCCCATTATGCCACGACAGCCTGGACAATTACCCCCTCCCATAGGGTGACTGGTTACTGTAATTGGGGCCCAATACCCCTCTGGGGGGCATGGTTCCCCATCTACCCACAGACCTTTATCCATATTCAATATCGCATGAACACACTTCTCATAATATTTATATATTGCAGGGTATTTTTTTAGTCTGCATTTTAGTCGTGATGTTCCTTTAGGAGAATTGCTTCCGGTCCCATCAGCGTTAACAATGCTTTCTATCCCTGGGCATGTCGAATTTAAATTACCCTGGTCAAGTCTGTTCTGGGGTACGTTTACATTACATTCTTCCAGTCCTTGGTTTCTTGTTTCTACACACTCCTTTTACCCATAAAGGCATGCCCGGATCCCCTTTAAGGTATTGAACACATCAATGTGTGTATAGCCTTAATGTTCCCTTTCTCTTTTAATCACGTCCACTTGTATGGTCTTATCTTCTAACTCGGTCCACTGCAGTGTTCCTGCGGTCCCAGTTTACATCCAAGACGCTGTAGCTAACCTCATTATTCAAGTGGCCGTCAACCTTCCAATTCACTAATCTCTGTGAGCACCTGGCTCAAGTCTCATCTCTTTTCCTATATCCTTTAAAAAGCTTTTCTCATTTTCCGCTGACTTTCCAGTGCTTAAATATCAAACCACCTTTAGTAGAGATCCTAACCTGGGCCCATTCACATATTATCGGGAGTGCACGAGTCTTAAACACTGGAATGTTCAATCTTTCCATTCTCTTTATCTCTAACATGTGTTTGTTCCCACCATGCCCAGTACTTCCTCCTTCACCATCCTCACCCTTTTCATAGGATCTTTGGCCTCCTTCTTTAGGGCCTTTTTCACACTTGGACAGCTGTGCACCATCCCACTTACAGAAACAGTCAGTGGGCATTGTTACTTCATCACCCTTATTTTCCACTCCATGACTACCTTCAGCCTAGGGAGTAGGTTAACTTGGCAATGGTAGCAAAACAATATATCCCCCACTTTAACTGGTCCTGCTGTTAATTCCATATACAGTGGGGCAAAAAAGTATTTAGTCAGCCACCAATTGTGCAAGTTCTCCCACTTAAAAAGATGAGAGGCCTGTAATTTTCATCATAGGTACACTTCAACTATGACAGACAAAATGAGAAAAAAAATCCAGAAAATTACATTGTAGGATTTTTATCAATTTATTTGCAAATTATGGTGGACTTCCTAAGGCTGGATGTCAACAGTCTTTAGATCCTTGTTTGAGGCTTCTACTGTGAAGGAGGAGAGAATGAGAGCTGTTTCAACCAGAGGTCTGGCAGAAGGTCATGAGCTGATCACGCGTGCGCCCATGAGAGGTAGCTGCGTTCCATTGCATTTCTAAAGACAAAGGATGTATTACATTTTGATTTTGCATCCCAATATTACACTTTATATACATCACATAAGACTGACCGTTTGACATAGAAATACGGGATTTTCGGCAGATTTTTTTGAAATAATGTTTATTCATTATAATATTAATGTCACACCCTGATCTGTTTCACCTGTCCTTGTTATTGTCTCCACCCCCTCCAGGTGTCGCTAATTTTCCCCAGTGTATGTATCCCTGCGTTTCCTGCCTCTCTGTGCCAGTTCGTCTTGTATGTCCAAGCCTACCAGTGGTTTTTCCCCGTTTTCCTGCTTTGCCTTTTCTCCTTTTTCTAGTCCTCCCGGTTTTGACCCTTGCCTGTTCTGGACTCTGTACCCGCCTGCCTGACCATTCGGCCTGCCCTGACCTCGAGCCTGTCTGCCACTCTGTACCTCCTGGACTCTGATCTGGTTATGACCTTTTGCCTGTCCCCGACCATTCTCTTGCCTATTCCTTTTGGATTTATTAAACATTTTAAACTCCAACTATTTGCCTCCTGTGTCTGCATTTGGGTCTCGCCTAGTGTCATGATAATTCAATTATCAATGATATTCCACCCATGAGGCCACTAGAGGGTGATTTGGTCATTTGACTGCAGGAAAGGGCGGCCCCATCCTGTTTTTGACTGTACTCCTCTGACTGTAGGAAGTTCTTCACAAGATCTGACCTTTTAACAGTTCATAACGTAAGAAATCACAGGCGAGTATACACTGGAAATAAATCGTATTACTGTTCTGACTGAGGGATGTGCTTCACAACATCAGGTGATCTAACAATTCAACCGAGTGCACACAGGATAGACATTTTACACCTGCTCTGACTGTGGGGAGTGCTTCATAAGAACTGATATTCTAACAGTTCATCAGAGTGCACACAACTGGGTAACTTAAAACATCACCAGAAAATACACACTGGAGAGGAACCTCACTAGTGCTCTTCTCTCAGACCTCCAACAATTGAAATCACACCATCACTCAATTCTCAGCTCATAAAATACGTTGTTAGAGTGAATTGTATTAAATGAAGAGTTGCACACTACTGTAATCTCATTGTTTCTTAAAAGGGGCGGACTGCAAAGAATGGAAAACTAGCCTACTCTAAACTGGTTGCAATTACATCAGGCTAATGTCCTATTTAGTCAGGTTGTATACTGATTGTAAACAGGGTTTTTTTTCATCTTTGTGACCAACACAATCTTTATTTATTTATCTGACATAGATTCAGTCATATGTCATGTTGAAAAGTCAGAAACAACTAAGACTTTGGGAGTTCACCTCAAAAATGTATTACAGTATTGATCTTATTAAATCAAATTCCAAACAAATGTTATTGATCGCGTATACATTTTTTGTAGATTTTATCGCAGCTGCAGCGAAATGCTTATGTTTCTAGCTCCAACAATGCAGTAATAAATAACAATTCAAAACAATGCACACCATTCCCAAAACATTTAAATAAAGAAATGAAGGAATATCAGAACGAACAATGTCAGAATATAAATATATACACTGCTCAAAAAAATAAAGGGAACACTTAGACAACACAATGTAACTCCAAGTCAATCACACTTCTGTGAAATCAAACTGTCCACTTAGGAAGCAAAACTGATTGACAATAAATGTCACATGCTGTTGTGCAAATGAAATAGACAACAGATGGAAATTATGGGCAATTAGCAAGACACCTCCAATAAAGGAGTGGTTCTGCAGGTGGTGACCACAGACCACTTCTCAGTTCCTATGCTTCCTGGCTGATGTTTTGGTCACTTTTGTATGCTGGCGGTGCTTTCACTCTAGTGGTAGCATGAGACGGAGTCTACAACCCACACAAGTGGCTCAGGTAGTGCAGCTCATACAGGATGGCACATCAATGCGAGCTGTGGCAAGAAGGTTTGCTGTATCTGTCAGCGTAGTGTCCAGAGCATGGAGGCGCTACCAGGAGACAGGCCAGTACATCAGGAGATGTGGAGGAGGCCGTAGGAGGGCAACAACCCAGCAGCAGGACCGCTACCTCCGCCTTTGTGCAAGGAGGAGCAGGAGGAGCACTGCCAGAGCCCTGCAAAATGACCTCCAGCAGGCCACAAATGTGCATGTGTCTGCTCAAACGGTCAGACTCCATGAGGGTGGTATGAGGGCCCGACGTCCACAGGTGGGGGTTGTGCTTACAGCCCAACACCGTGCAGTATGTTTGGCATTTGCCAGAGAACACCAAGATTGGTAAATTTGCCCCAGCGCCCTGTGCTCTTCACAGATGAAAGCAGGTTCACACTGAGCACGTGACAGACGTGAGTCTGGAGACGCCGTGGAGAATGTTCTGCTGCCTGCAACATCCTCCAGCATGACCGGTTTGGCGGTGGGTCAGTCATGGTGTGGGGTGGCATTTCTTTGGTGGGGGCGCACAGCCCTCCATGTGCTCGCCAGAGGTAGCCTGACTGCCATTAGGTACCGAGATGAGATCCTCAGACCCCTTGTGAGAACATATGCTGGTGCGGTTGGCCCTGGGTTCCTCCTAATGCAAGACAATGCTAGACCTCAATTGGCTGGAGTGTGTCAGCAGTTCCTGCAGGAGGAAGGCATTGATGCTATGGACTGGCCCGCCTGTTCCCCAGACCTGAATCCAATTGAGCACATCTGGGACATCATGTCTCGCTCCATCCACCAACGCCAAGTTGCACCACAGACTGTCCAAGAGTTGGCGGATGCTTTAATCTAGGTCTGGGAGGAGATCCCTCAGAAGACCATCCGCCACCTCATCAGGAGCATGCCCAGGCGTTGTAGGGAGGTCATACAGGCACATGGAGGCCACACACACACTACTGAGCCTCATTTGAACTTGTTTTAAGGACATTACAAAGTTGGATCAGCCTGTAGTGTGGTTTTCCACTTTAATTTTGAGTGTGACTCCAAATCCAGACCTCCATGGGATGATAAATTTGATTTCCATTGATACTTTTTGTGTGATTTTGATGTCAGCACATTCAACTATGTAAAGAAAAAAGTATTTAATAAGAATATTTCATTCCTTCAGATCTAGGATGTGTTATTTTAGTGTTCCCTTTATATATTGTATTTAGGCGTGCCATAACAAAGGAGTTGAATACTTAAGACATCTCAACTTTTAATTTTTTATGAATTTGTAAAAATCGCTAAAAACATAATTCCACTTTGACAATATGGGGTATTATGTATAAAAGTGACAACAAAAAAATCTTGATTCTAATCCATTTTAAATTCAGGCTGTAACACAACAACATGTGGAAAAAGTCAAGGGGTGTGGATACTTTCTGAAGACACTGTACATCCCTGTTCAAAAGCCTTGCTGGTCATCACCAGTAACACATGCAGATTAGGGAGGGCTGACCTCCCCCCTTTAATTCCATTGATGCGGTCCAGGGAATATCTGTTTTCCAATAACCCCGACTGAGGGTGCATGATTTCACTTGTGGGCTCTCGTTAAAACGACATGTTTTTCTTTCTTTCAGGTAGCTTGGTATCACTGCTCAACGTTAGCAGAGTTTGGGACTTAATTGCTCACTCATTTCATTTGTATATTTCCTACCAAAGCCACTTGGTGTCACTAGATCACAAGATTCTGAGCTATGTTCAAGAATGTTCCCCAGTCACATGTAGTCGACAGAATGCTACCCTTCTAATTTAGCCCTCATTCCGATAACCAGTTTGTGAGAGGCTTATAAATAACAGTATAATAATTATTATTTTCACCCATTCAAGTGATTGTGTAGAGAGTGAACAATAAAAAATAAAAAACTAATTTAAGGCATAATGCTGCTGTCCCAGCAGCTGTTTGTAAACTGTTGTGATGAGCTTTGTATGTTGAAATATCAGGCTTATTCCCCAGGCTGGTCCTCTTGTTAAGAAGACATAGGGAAGCCATGCAAATTTTTCTCTGTATGAATAAACCATCTGGCTCCCTCCGGTACTGAGCAGCGTAATCACTTACAGCTCGCGGGAAGCACTGGGATGTTTTCCTATACCTTTATCAAACTGGCAGTAAATTGGCAGGCTGCACCTTGTAAGAGCCATGTAGGTACGGTTGCATACTCAGTGGAAGGGCATGCGTGACAGAGAAAAGGGGTAACTGGATCAAAGTTGATGTAGTACGACTTCTGTGATTTGTGCAGCAGTTATGTTGTGCTTATGAAGCCTTTATACATTATGCTGTGAGGGAGGAGAAGAATAGTGGCAAGATTAGCCACTTGCGTTATCAATTTGGGTCAACTTTTACCACCACTGGGACTTCCCTTAAACCACACCATATTATGGAGACACAACAGACAATTATTACTACTGGTTTTCATAATGGCTTCACCTACTGACAACCCTCATCTCACAATCTCTAATTTGCCTCCATGTCAACTTATTGTTGCTCCAGTTTGAATTTTCCATGTGAGGCGAATATTAATGTCACTTATGTAATGCGGTGGCCAGGCCGTTCTCTGTGCAGTGTAGCTGCAGCATTCAGCCAGTGTGGTTTAAGGAAAGTCCCAGTGGTGGTAAAAGTTGACATTTCAGAGCATATTATTTCCGGAAACATCTTCTGGTTACCCAGCTGTTCCTGCTAATTGCAGTGTAATAAATTCCTAAAGTTAATGTCAGTCAGACAAACACTCCCCGGTAAAGAAGATGCAGGAGCATTAATACCAAGGTTTGGCTCACTTGTTATATGATAATTGGGGTAAAAGGTCCTGCCTAGTAAACATAATGTTTTCTGTTGAATTCTGTTGTATTTAGCCAGATGAACTTAGCATCATCAATGGTTGGAAAATGTGTTTCATTGCTACTGTATGTTGCTAACGCTCTATGTGAAAAGGTCTGAATCGCACGCTTCAAAGACCACGAAGACAACTTATCTTGTTGTCACTGGTTGCTTCTACAGCTGCACCGGGACCAGGACTATACAGTAGATAACGGGAAAGCGGCCTGCCATCATTGTGCAATCAAATCTGTTAAAAAATATTGACCTTTTGCCATCCTTAGGGTATATGTGTAACATAAAGAGACCGACAATGAAATGTTTTGGTATCTGCATTCCATTTTCACTGGTAAATTCCCATTGGTGAGTCTCTAAGCGGAGCACCAAGGGAACAAATCTTGGAACATTTTAATTTGGCCCAAAGGCCTTCTCTGCCACCACCTCTCCCTGGACACCAAGTAAACACATCTCCTGTCTTAGAGGTGTGATTGTTTTTCATGGTTGCTCTTGGGATCCTTTCCTCAGTAATGGGCTCCTATTCTGTCTGGGGGACGAATTTGAATATCTTTCAGTCTGCTGTGTTATCACGGCCCTTTTCCATTTGAACATTTCCCTTCTCAGTCCTATGCTGCATCGTGCCGCAGAATGATATCTGCTCTCGTCAGCAGATGCTGGATTTAATCATAGCCAGGGAGGCACCCTGTTTGCAGCAAGCACCAGTATTTTCATTTGCCTAGACTCTTTACCATTATTTGTTATCTGCATGCCCTCACTGGAGTAGCGACAGCCCTTCTAATCCTTGCGGGGCCCTGCCTCATACTGAATGTTATTTTTTGGGGGGTGGTTTGCTCACAATTCTGCTCATAATTGCAAACAGAGATAACTCTGGACATATTTGAGTTTGGAACCATTTTTGTGCATGTACTGTTATTATACATTCTGTTGAACCTAAAGGGGGACCTTCTCAGGAATGTTCCGGTTTCCCTCTGACAGGGAGCCTGCACCTCCGAATGTATATCATTAGTGCCCTCTGCTAAGCTGCTCAACTGTGAATGAGAGCGTCTGAGGACAGTACAGTCGTAAATTTGTTTGGTTCATTGTTTCAGTGTTTTCAAAGGGTACCAAATTGCCATTTTGTATCTATGTTGTATCTATGTATTTTTAATGGTGAGATGAATAGAATAGATAAGGAATCCACTTTTTCTGGTGGGAAAAATAAGGTATTCATGGTTTTCTGGAATCTCATTTATAGTGTGGAGAATTCAATTCCCATTTTTTGATGAATTAATAAAACCGAAAGCTTACCTTAATGTTCCAGATGATCCGTCTACATGGAGAGACATCTCTCTCTTGCCCACGGTCTATAAAGTGTCTATAAAGTGTTCATGAAATGCTTGATTGCCCGCATACTACCATGGCTTGTAGATACAGGCATTCTCTCTCCCAAACAAAAGGCATTTATACACTGTAGACAGACAGGGCATGAATGAATATGTATTCTGCCTAAAAACTGGAATTGCTGACTTTAAGCATGAATCCACAAAGTTTAACACTGTGTTATTGGACTTTTAGATATGCTTTTGGTACTTTATCAAAGTGCAGTGATCAATGCCCTTGAAGAAATACACCTCAGCCTTATTTGGGCATATCCGATGTATACAAAGACAATTTCTTTCCAAGTTATTGTGGAAGCAGCTGACTGAACCAATTCCACTCAGGGTTAGCATAAAAACAGGCTGCTGTTAAACTGCATCCTATCGGTCAACCAGTGGCTGAAATGGCTATGCCAGTGTGCCTCAACACTTTTGAGGTCATGGAACCCAGTACAGTGTTATGCTGATGATGTTCCAATCTCCTCCAGAGAGGAGCATGTTATCAAAGACATGCTCTCCCGCACAGATTACTTTTTGTTGAGAGTTACCGGTGGGGGACCCCTGACCGGTAACTTGACCAAGATTACTAAGTTTAGATAGCTGGCCACTAGACCAATTCATCAATCTAAGAAATGTTAGCTGAGATGGGCTAATTGTGTGACTATCAGTGACTGACATAACAAGAGAGAAACTGTTGATGCACAACCAAATTTAATGCCCCCAAAAATTGAAAGGAATTTTATTCAGAAGTGTCTGATATATAGCTGAGCGATATAAGAAATATCAGGAAACATTTTATTTTATTATTATTTTTATTTTTTTCCCATGTATTTAACCCCTTATTTTTGGCACTAAACAGTCTCCATATATACTTCAATCTGTACCAGGGGACCTTCGGACGAGTCTTGTGGGGCCTGCGGGCATCCTCCAGCAATACTGTGTACCGCAAACTGTTCGGACGCTACAGACTATTTTTTGAGAAGACCGATTTTCAGGATGTCTCATGGTTTGACAACTGGTTCGGTACCCTTTCACCGTAGACGTGGGAGTGCGACAACGGCGGATGCGGTGAACAGATATCTTAAACTGCCAGGTTTTTTTATGGGGTTTTCGTATTATGTTAATTATATTCCTGCAGGGCCTTCAGATGTATTCAACAAAATACGATAGTCAGTTTAAAAAGTCAGAAACATCCAGCTAACCCTATGCCCTATCTCAAAACTAAACTTGGATTGAGCTCGCCTAGAGCACATGTGCGCCGAGCTGGGCGCACATGAGCACTAGGCTACTTCAGGAGACGAAAAATTTGATGAAACAATTCAGAGACTGAAACGAATAAATCAGGTGACTCATATTTAAGAAGATCGATTGACTATTAACAGCTGATTTCAGGATTGTCTATCAAGGTGTAAAACGATGTTTGAGTGAACCCAGAATACAGAACATTTATGGTGAAGTCGCTTCTGAACACTGTATCAGGCAGATGCAGCTACGACAGCACTGGACTGGCTTGAGGCTGCTTGGGAAACTCGCTGCTATGGACTGTGCTTACCATTCTGTCTCCCAATCCATGTATCAGAATGCTGCTATTGGCGAAGACATTCTCACTTTTAGTGTTAAGGCGAGATTGCAGGTCCTACCAACAAAATACAACCTAGCACTTTGGTGTCTGTTGCAAATCAAATCAAATTGTATTGGTCACATAGACATGTTTAGCAGATGTTATTGTGGGTGTAGTGAAATGCTTGTGTTTCTAGCTCCAACAGTGCAGTAATATCTAACAATTTCACAACAATACACACAACACACACACATCTAAAGGAAAGGAATGGAATTAAGAATATATGAATATTTGGACAAGCAAAGTCGGAGTGACATAGACTAAAATAGAATTGAATACATGATGTACATATGAGATGAGTAATGCAACATATGTAAACATTATTAAAGTGACTAGTGTTCCATCATTAAAGTGGCCAGTGGTTTCAAGTCAATGTATATTGGGCAGCATTCTCTAAGGTGCTGGTGATGGTTATTTAACAGTCTGATGGCCTTGAGTTAGAAGCTATTTGTCAGTCTCTCGGTCCCAGCTTTGATACCCCCTTCCTGTGACATCGGGTGCTGTTGGTGTCCTGAAGGGCAGGTAGTTTTCCCCCAGTGATGCATTGAGCAGACCGATCCACCCTTTGGAGAGCCCTGGGGTTGCGGGTGGTGCAGATGCCTTACCAGGCGTTGATACAGCCCGACAGGATGCTCTCAATTGTGTCAAATTTCTGTAAAGTTTTGTGAGGGTTTTAGATGCCAAGCCAAATTTCTCCTGGCACCCCCCTCCCAGGGCCTTCACCTCCTCCCTGTAGGCTGTCTGGTCATATGGTAATCTGGTAATCAGGCCTGGTAATCAGGCCTACTACTGTTGTGTTGTCTGCAAACTTGATGATTGAGTTGGAGGCATGCGTGGTCACGCAGTCATGGGTGAACAGGGTGTACAGGAGGGGGCTGAGCACGGACCCATGTGGGGCCCCTGTGTGGATCAGTGACGTGGAGGAGTTGTTTCCTACCTTCACCACAAGCCCGTCAGGAAGTCCAGGACCCAGTTGCACATGGCGGGGTTCAGACCCAGGGTCCCGAGCTTAATGATGGGCTTGGAGGGTACTATGGTGTTGAATGCTGAGCTATCGTCAATGAACAGCAATCTTACATAGGTATTCCTCTTGTCCAGATGGGATAGGGCAGTGTGATGGCGATTGCATCATCTGTGGATCTATTGGGGTGGTAAGCAAATTGAAGTGGGTCTAGGGTGTCAGGTAAGGTAGATGTGATATGATCCTTGACTAGTCTCTCAATGCACTTCTTCATGATGACAGAAGTGAGTTCTACCGGACGATAATAATTTAGTTCAGTTACCTTTGCTTTCTTGAGTATATGTTGTTAATGGTTGACGCTCATACAAAGTACATAGCTAGACACTGCCTTGTCGACCTGATAGCTACTGAGGTGAGACCGGTAGTCTCACCAACAGCACACATTCACAAACTCTCTCAGGCTGGTTTAATGTCGATGATGATATGTTTTCTTGTATGCCAAATATGCCAGACGTTGTTGTGGGGGAGGCCAAAGGGAGGTGCTCATTTTGGAAGTAGGTTGCTCTTTTGACTCTTACATGGAGCAGAACTTTTCTGACAAGTGACAGAAATACCAGTCCTTTGTGTCATGTCTGAACAGCCTCGGTTATCAGTGCAAGCTTGTGGTGCTGATATTTGGGAGTCTAGGCCATGTACGTAGACTGACAGTATGTGGCCTTCAGATTGCAGGCCTGCATAAGACAACAGCAGAAGCAGCTGGCGAGGAACTGCTCTGTGTCAGCGGTCATGGGCACCTTTGCTGCGTGGAGAAGAAGGTGCTATCTGTGTCCAGATATTCATGTCCTTTGAAATGTTTTAATTCATCTCAACTGTAATGTGATTTAAATAAAGTATTTTAGCTGTGTGTGCGTGCACATGAGTGTCTGCAGCCTGGCATATGAAGAACCCACTTAATATATCCCTCCATGCTACATGTCTTCAAACGAGACGAGTGAAGCTTCCAAGCACATTATCTTTAAAAAAAAGTCATTCACATCAAGATGATGTTATTTGTTTACTAGTCAAAGAGAAATATTCACAATTTAAGCAAGAAGATTCCCTATTTCAAAATGTGACGCCTTGTATTTTCTTATGATGGGCATTTTAGAAAAATAACCATGTTAGGGTGACGGTGTGTGTACAATGGGCATTTCAGATTCATCTCCTTGACATGGAATGTTGAAGCCAGGGGGTTATCTGTTGAAAGACACAATCTGTTCTCGTAGACACCTAGAGATTGGCGTGTCACCTTTCTATGTGACTTCATGAAATCTCGTGAATCAATCATCTAAAAGGATTGGTTGGTGAGATGGAGTGAACAGTGAGTCAGTGAACCTTGGGGTCACTTAGTTGAAGTCAGACACTTCAAAGCGATTTGAAACTCTCAAGGTTGTCTGCTGAAAACAGACGTTGTATCACCTCACATTATCACATTGTCCTGTTCATAGACGCAACAAAGAGAGGAAAGACGCAGTGACATTGGTGCTGCTGTCTAATTGGATAGACAGATGTGAGGGCAAGGTGTGCCGACGGAGCTGGGGAGTGTGTTTATGGGAGAGTGAAATGGCAGTGAAAGTGGGTGGAGAACTCTACAATAGATATGTACCAACATGATGTCAATGTTTGTGTGACGGTTTCTGTCAGTGTTTGTGTTTTTTCCAGAGTGGGCATGAGGTGGGTTGGATGTGGCGTTCGTTGTGATCGAGATTCTGTCTTCGCCGGCGATGCATGATGGCCATCTGGAGGGAAGCGCATTGCTCATTAATCACCTCCCTCTGGACGGACTTCATTAAACACTCTGCTAAGGTGCGTTTCACTAATTCACTGTTCTTTCTTGAACTTTTTCAATCTCTCTCTTTCTCTCTCTCTCTGAGATAGTATTTTGATAGTTGATAGCATTTTCTTCTGAAAAAGGAACTGCACAGTACAGGGATTCAGAAGGTAAAGCTGAAAAACTTATTAGGCAGTACGCTGTAATGCTTCCATTCACCACAACATGGCAGTGTGTCTATATGAGTGAGAGGAGCAATGAAATAAACCTGCCTGCATTGTTAAAGATGGCGCACAGTAAATTACTGGACTTTTTCTGTTATGGAGTTTCTATCTGTTAATTTTGTATGGCACACGCACACACACACACAAACGCTCACTTGCTCTCTTCTCATTGCTCCTTGGATTAGGAAGGTAGCTTAGAGCTCTTACTAAGACCTCTCTTATATACGGGCTTCCACAAAAGACAGATGAATCCCTTTGGATATTAGAGTATCTCGTTCAGTAATCACACACGCACACACACTTTGTCTCCTGGCCTCTGCTGTGCTCATCTCAAGTGCCGGACAGAGGAGAGCAGTTAGAGAGGCCTGGAGGAAGTAACCACTGTATATCATTTAGGATGAATGCCCTGTATTATCCCTCGCTCCTCTCCTCCGCTCACACATTGGTCCACAGGTGGGAGTTACGGTAGCTGCTTATTGCAGTCCAGATGCCTGGCTGGGGTGTTTACTGTGTGAATGGGACTGGCTGTGTTCAGAGCTGTGTTCACAAGGCATGCCACATGGCGTGAGTTGGCTCGAACCGAAGCAGACAAATGATATAGTCATGAAAGGTGGTAGTATATGTGTGTGTATGTGTGTTTGTGTTTACATGGATTTTGCATACAATAAACAATGTGCCACATCATATCTTCCAGCTTTCATCTCATCTGCTGTTGGTAATGTGTGTGTGTTTATTTCTAGACCATCACTATGACATATGTCTGGCGCCTTGTATCACTTTAGAGACCCATATAGTGAACTCCCCTCAAACGCCTGCAAGATAAATTGACCCCAACCCCTGCAGGTGTGGATGTCCCCTTGTTCCCCCCCAAATAGCTCAACTAATGTGGGTGTACAGGAGGCATGCATGGCGGATGGGTGAATTTATTGCTCAGGGGGGTGTGCCCAAACCTGCCTTAGTGGCCCCCAGGTGATTACAGTACTGCAAGCCCACCAGGCCCTCCCACCTGGATAGATAGAAATAGCAGAGGAGAGAGGAAGAGAGGTTGTTCCCTTTGATGTATACCTTTATCCTAGATTATAACTTTGGTGTTTAGAACAGTTCAAACACAGCGATCTGTGTGAAGGTTTTAAGGTGGGTGTAATGTGCATGGTAGGTTGGCTGCTGAGGGGAGGACGACTCATAATGATAATAACTGAGCAAATGGAATGGCATCAAACTACGTGTTTGATGTATTTAATACTATTCCACTGATTCCGCTCCAGCCATTACCACTAGCCCGTCCTCCCCAATTAAGGTGTCACCAGTCTCCTGTATTGTACATGTAGTTCCACGGAACATGCATTAACATATCACAATATCTGGTACTTTGGTTCTGAATCATGGACCAACCACTCAGGCAGGTAGCAGAATTTGTTTGCAATCTTGGAACCCACAACCAAATCTAGCAAGCTAACTCAATTCACTTCTGGGGGTGTGAAACATTAAGCATAGATCAGGGCACCAAACATTCCAGGATCCGAATCAGAAAATGCCCTATAATTAAAATGAAATGCTTCTCTGTTGTCAAATCTGCATCCTCTAAGGGGTGCTTGGATTGGTCTACCCCACCAAGCAGCTTATTCCTCCATCCTAAATGTCCTCCACATGAGTCCCCACCAGACTGCAGCCAGACTCCTAGCTGCAGGGAGATCGTCTCCACTATGTCCTGGAACATTGTGTGGCACCTCATCAAGGCCCCATCTGTCATTCACGCTGCACCACTGTGTCCACAGAGGCCTGAAGATAATGATAACCGTTAGTCCATTTGCCACAAAACACTGGGCGACCTCCTTTTCAGACGCCCTCACTCGCTGGATGATGGAGATAACTGGACCACGGCCTCCGCACTGTTGTTTGTTGCTTAGGTCCTCATCCATCCAGGCAACAGATAGAGACAAAATGGCAGGCAATCATGGCCGCGATTTAAAAACGGAGGCAGTTAGCATGACAGCCATTGATGTCTTTCATAATTAGCGAGTGTTTTATAATTAGCTAGTTAGCTAATGGGCTGATGGTTGTTTTTCTCCTCATTCCGTCGCCGTGGTTGCAGAGGCAAGACCACCACCTCCTGTGGTTTTGGACAAAATGGCAGGTTAGTCAGGTCGCTTAAATGTGCCCAGCAAATGTCCCTGGTGGCTCCCAGACGTGTGATTCAGACTGCCATTTGGCCACGCGCCTAGAACTTTTCTGTGACACTGCCACCAGGGCCGGATAGGCGGGACAGCTGGTGCCAATGACAAATCGTATAGGGATGTGTTTTTTGGGGGTTGCCCCCGACATCGGGGAGCTTCTCTTCAGCATCTGGAACGAAATCCCAAAGTCTCCTTGCTTTGGTTTTGGCTGATTCCTGTTGACTGCCTCTGATACGTTCCAACTGCTCTACATACAGCCAAGATAAACAGTCATTTCTTCTTTATCTATATTACTCCCCACCCATTAGGGACTCTACTTTTCCTACCAACACCCTTCACCTTGAAAGTCAAAATAATCTCTGTGCTCTTGGATTTCAATTAGAGTTCATATGGGAAGGCTTGTGACATTGACAAAAAAATTGGTGGCTAAACTTCATCACTCCCTGATGAAGGTTGTGTGAAAGCATAACATTTTGCCCCAATTTTTTTTTAAATTAAAATTTTTAATTTTACCTTTATTTAACTAGGCAAGTCAGTTAAGAACAAATTCTTATTTTCAATGACGGCCTAGGAACAGTGGGTCAACTGCCTGTTCAGGGGCAGAACGACAGATTTGTACCTTGTCAGCTCGGGGGTTTGAACTTGAACTTGCAACATAGAAGGAGATATGATCGAATGTGCTTATACCTATCCTATCATTTCAAATCCAGTGCCTAGGACAGGGGTGTCAAACATACAGAGGGGGTCCAATCTGGCCTGCGGGTGGTTTGAGTAAAAAAAAAATATATATATAAAAAAAAAAATATATATATATATATATATATACATATACATATATACTGTAAATATATCTTTTCTGGGGGGTGGGAGCAAGGAAATATAACACATTTGTAGTGCAGCCCACAAGACCTCGTTGAAAACCTAATGCGGCCCCCGGGGCAAAATGAGTTTGACACTCCTGCCCTGGGAGATAAGGAATGGGGGTCGATTTGAGATTGAGTGACAGCGATTGACCTACAAAGATGATTGAAGACAGCCATTTTGAGCCGATGTCTGCCTGGAGACACACAGGATGTATGACTGAGATGTGAGGCAGGACTGCAGTGATATGTGAGGAGAAGATAAAAGAGGGGAAAGGTGTCACAGCTCCAGGGAGGAGACCAAGGGTCGGACAGCATGCAGGAGAGATGGAAGAGGGGGTTAACAGCACAGGTCTCCGCTGTCAGAAAAGGTCGATCTCCCGGTTTTTATAACACTCTGAAGATGAAATAGCAGACATTGACATTGAATTGGACAAATCGTTCCTTCCTTGGCATCTCCTCTACCATGTGAAATCCAACTGACAAACTTGATTTGAGATTCCACAATCTTTATCTGAGCTGAGTTAAGCAAGGCGTCCATTTGTTGTAAACATGTTCCCTAATAACAATTTCGGTTTGACGATATGAATGAACATTCCAAAATGTTAGAGTGAAACATAAAACAGCAAATTGTGTGGGCATAGTCATGGGGCATTCATGTACCAATCAGCTTGAATACAATAATTGTGTGGGCATAGTCAGGGGGCATTCATGTACCAATCAGCTTGAATACACTAATTGTGTGGGCATAGTCAGGGGGCATTCATGTACCAATCAGCTTGAATACACAAATTTGTATTTTTTACCTTGGCAAGTCAGTTAAGAACAAATTCTTATTTTCAATGACAGCCTAGGAACAGTGCCTGTTCAGGGGCAGAACGACAGATTTTTACCTTGTCAGCTCGGGGATTTGAACTTGCAACCTTTTGGTTACTAGTCCAACGCTCTAACCACTAAGCTACCCCGCCACCCCCAAATATTGAATTATGAAGGGCTCTCACTCTTGCAAGCTCTCCTTTGTAAATGTATTGTATGGAGAGAAAGACCTTAAGTGAAAAATGTTTCATTGGGGCACAGAAGCCAGAACTATCCTTGTGCTGTTGGACCATAAAGGCCAGGAGGTGGTCTCACAATGCTCCAGCGGCAGCACTCCTTCTTTGTGGCCTCCAATGGCACTGTCGACCGCTGCAGCTATGGCCAATGGAAACATCTGTGAGGGTAATACTGTTTTTTGTTTACTGTCCTTCTAAATTAGATTTGTGCTGAAGTTCAGAGGGAAATCGATTCGCTGTATTGAATACTGAGCTGTGGGCGCACTGTGTGGTGAGCAGGTTTAGATCTTATGGCAATGTTCCAATTCTCTGAAATGTTTCCTTACATGAAACGACTGGAACTGTTTTTCCCACGTTTTTCTCCTTTCCCTTATTCGGTTGGTTTACAATGTTTCCTTTCCTGAAAAGGATCTTTGCTTGACTGATCTTTGCTAATAAACTGTATTTTTTTTGGAGCTAGAGCTATACAACTGCAATACAAAATAATTGTTCTGAGAGTCCAAACTAATAGTTGAAATAAAATAAATAATGTAAACAGATACATCTAGATACAGAAGACAAATTATAGAGGAAAACCCTAAAGCAGGGTGTAATTAATGTGCCATGGAATCAGCGCTTCCAAAATCTATTCCCAACTATTTTGCAACCTGTATGGCGCAGCTGTCAATTTTTGGGCCCTTGAATTAAAGTGGAATACTTTTTTATTTCGCACAATTTTCCTCAACCAATTTTGGTGTTTAATGTAGGGCTGACAGACAAGTTCCTTACCTTCTCCCTCTTCCACTTGCCTCTTCCATTTTTGTGGTAATGCTGCAATCTGTTTTTTTGTCATTTTGGAAAGAGCTGATATTTCCATTTATTTGTGTTAGCTGCATGTGACATAACTCCACCAGTCCTATTCATGATATCATTAACAACGTTTTTTTTTTTAAACCCCCCCCCCTAAAATATGTATTTTTAGTTCATTAAGTTTGAATTTACCCATAATATTTGTTCTTTCTTAACTGGCGGATTAAACATAAATTGCAACCAGCTTTCAATGGCTTGTTTTAAAAATAACGATATTTTGGAGATAATTTCATTTTCAGATAACTGAAAGTGAGAGGTTATAATCTGAATAAAGGGAAAAGGGACATTTTTGAACACGGGGTGAGCCATTCTTACTAATATTTTTATTTATTTTACTAGGCAAGTCAGTTAAGAAAAATTTGTATTTTCAATGACGGCCTAGGAACAGTGGGTTAACTGCCTGTTCAGGGGCAGAACGACAGATTTGTACCTTGTCAGCTCGGGGGTTTGAACTTGCAACCTTCCGGTTACTAGTCCAATTCTCTAACCGCCAGTTCGGATTTAAGTACAACTTTTGTAACTGAAGCCTTTAGTTAGAGGTTGGCTCAATGATTTAATATTCAATAATTTCAGCCCTTAGAAATCATATTCAATATGTAAATAGGCCTGTTGAATTTTATCTGGCTTGCTGTTTCAAATAAAGTGGGATATTTTTTACTCATATCATTAAAAAACAAGTTGTTTGGTGTAGGCAGGGCCATAAGTAAATGGGTAAACTGGGATACGACTAAATAATTTATCAGGCTGATTTATCCACAAACAGCAAGATCTTATATTTTTGCTAACTTTCTATTAAAATCTTTGGAGTGAGATCGTTTCTTTCATTCGGGATATGAATACGGAGTATGTCCTCTTCACTGTCAGACCATTTAATTGTTAAACTACACAGTAATGTGGTACAGTACACTTATAATCCAGAGAGGCTAGAGAAATGATCTAGATCCTCTATGAGGCTGTGCAGGCATCCACATTGCGGATTTAAAAGAAAACATGAGTCGTCAGCATACAATGACCACTTTGTTTTTAAGCCCTGGATTTCTAGTCCCTTGATATTATTGTTGGAATTAATTAGAATAGCTAACATTTCGATGGCCATAATAAATAGATATGCCGATAGTGGACAACCTTGTTTCACTCCTTGACAGTTTAATACTTTTTTGAGAAGTTTATAAATTATTTACTATTTTACACCTGGGCAATACTCTTTGTCATGTCAGTCTGGGGCGGTCTCTGGGGCAGCAGAACTGAGATTGGCTGGTGGGTTGAGACCCACACATGAGGAAGTGGCATTACCTGCATTTTTGTCATGATACCGTTTGCAACCTCGTAGATTGGTGTTTCCTGAAAACAGAGGGTTCCACTGATAATGGGATGTACGTGAGGTTCAGTATTGTAGCTGAGGGAGTTTTATTTCATTGCATTTCAAGATTTGAGGCTAAATGTTCACTGCTACAAATTCTATATATTTTTAAAGGGTTTATTTCCTAAATAATATATAGACACATTTTTCACATTTACTGTATGTTTTTTTCATCTGAAATGAATGCTTATGTCCACTTCACTGTCAGACCATTTCATTTATTTACACGGTATTGTAAAAATGTAATTTTTGGGCAATCCATTTTTCATCTGAAATGAATGCTTATGAGTACCTTAATCTGTCTGTAAAATATGACTGTTCTCAGAAGTTTTATTGATATATTTTAGATATGATTATACAGTATATCCATTGTTTAACTGGAATGGAACTTGCGTATCCTGTGTATTTTACAAACAGATCTCATATTACTGTAAAGGTTAAAAAAAACATTAAAAAAATACATATTGATGTCACATATGATTCATTTGCATAGTTCTTTAGTAAAACATGTATTTGTCACATTTGACTGTGTAAAACCTTGCAGTGCTACTGAGAGTGGTGTGGATATATAGCATTTTGCAACAACATTTGATTATTTGTCTCTCTAAAATGAAACCATCTAGTGATAGATTTCAAACAAATACATCTCTGTCATTTAACAACCCCATGCCATGATTAGATGTGGAAAAACACCAATCTCTTTCATAAAAAAACATATACAAAAAGAATCATGATAATTTGCCAACATTTCTGAAAATTGATATATATATATAGCGTTTTGGTGAGAGTCAGAGAGCAGAGAGGAAATCTGTTTTTCATTGGCTGAGTGGCGATAGGATGAGCTTTTGATTGGTCTGGGTTGAGAGGAGATGGAGGAAATGTATCTTTCATTGCTTGAGAGGAGAGACCCAAGGTCCGCTCTCCCTGCTACAAAGGCAGCCAACCCATGATCAATATGGTAATTGTCCCTGTTCACTGAACTCTCCCTCTTGCTCTCTCTCTCACACAAAATTATCCAATGATAATCCGTTAGGTGAATTGACCTCACTGTGTCATATAGCTTCTTCACAAGCATCTCTTCAGCAGAAGCAGACCCTTTAACAGTTTCAATGAGAAAAGGAGCATATGGCAGCACAGGCTTTTCATGAACACTGTTCCCAATGGATGAGCTCCCGAAAGAATCATGGATCAAGTCGATTAGACCCGCAGTGGGACATGACCCATTACAGATGCGTATGAGTATGTATGCTTAGTAGTTTAATTTACAGGAAAGTGTGTGAGCGTGTGTAACAGCAAGCACTACTGGAATATCTTGCAGCATATATCTTACAGCATCATTAGCTGTGCAATTCCATCTGCATTTAGTGGTGAAACAGTCCAGTTGCTAATTTCTCAGCCATAGCAGGAAGGTCGATTAGCATATCCTGGAAATATTTTCACTGAAGGGTCTATGTAAGGACAGTAAATGGCAGACAAATCTGTTTAATCTTATGTTCCTGTTAGCATATGTTGTCTTCTAGATAAGCTCTGCATTGCAGTGGCTCAGTGGGTTGACTGATAGTATGGAGAGGTTAGTGATAGCAGCAGTTTCTCCATGTGGCCCCCTTCAAGGCTGCCATGGAAGTGAAGTGCTGCTTTTTCATCTTGCTAAACAGCACCAAACACTAACTGCAGTTTGGTTGGGATATCTTGCTCTCTCACCAGGCACACTGAATCTCGCCATGCCTATTACTGTGAGTGAGGGCTCTATTCAACCTGTACCGTTGAAGAGTTACAGATTGCGCGCTAAAAATTTAAAGGCAATTTCAGATTGAGCACACAAGTGCAGCACTTCTCGTGTTTGCGGTCCGGTCTCTCCGCTAACTCGGGAACATTCAATCATGCAGTTACGCTTAATTTCGCAATACAGATTGAAGAGCCCTTTGTGTGGGGTTTGTGGAGAGGGTTATACACACACAAACACACACATGCTTGCGTGTGTGTCTATATGTTGTGTGTGTGTGTAGTGTGTGAGATTGGAATCCACTTTGCAGATGCAACAGCGAGTGGAAAATGACCCTGCTTCATTGTCATGCTGGTCCAGATAGTGCGTAATGTATGGCCGGTATCACAACAGTGAGAAAAGACGGCGGCTGGGAAGGGTAGAGTAGAAATATCTCCCCATCATGCCAGGGGCAGTGGCATAAAATCGCTGTTGTAGCTTTATTTTTCTCCCTGCTGTCATTTTTATGTAACGAGCCCATAAAACCAGGTGGCGTCTCGTTTGTCTACTCCCTCACAAATGTGTGTTCGTCAACAAAATGGGGCGAGCGCTAGCGTTTGCTGTCATTAAAGGTCCAAGATATGAGGAAGCACACTGGCTTTGAGTCCCATATCTGTATTGATAATAGAGCTGTGAGCCTCGGAGACAGGCCTCTAGCTTTCATCGACTTGGTAAAGCCCCGTATCCAGGTAATTTCCCTCCTGAGTGTGTTGACCTGCCATTTTAATTATATATATATTTTTTTACTAACAAATTGCTTTTAATTTGTGGCACAAAATACCTTTATATTTGTTGTGATATAAACTGTAGCCTACATCACTTCCAATAGCAAGGGCTTATTGATTTCCCCTTGTTATGGAAGCTTCATTAAATGGCACTTGATACTAATTCTAAACAAGCAAGTAAACCCCAAATGAATTAGGCACATACTGTAATACATTTCTCAGATATGGCCCAAATATAACTTGTGTTTTTCATTACATTACTGGAGATTTTGCAGCCGAGGCTCAATTCAACTCCCAATCCCCGAGGACATCTAACCACAGAACCTGGTCAACAGCAGGGCATTGAGGTCCTGAACCCTCTCCGGTGAAATTCCCCTACATTGACTAACTCCACAGTCTTGCTTGACAGGGCATCTTTTTCCAGAGGCAGCTCAGTGAAAAAAAAAGTCTCTCATTCTATTACGTAAAAGGTCCATGTCATCACCTTTCGACTGCCTTGGTCCCTCCGCTTTATTAGGTTAGGCACCATTATTTTAATGCATCCATTTTCTCTCAAGTGTATTAAAGTTCCCTAACCTTTACTTCCTTCTGACCTTGTCAGTCAACTGGAAGTTAATGAAGTTCAGTCAAAATGACACGGATTAGACAAATCTCTTCCGACCCCACAGCATTTCATATAGTTTAACATCAGTGATCACCTGCATTTAAAATAAAAGAGCAGTATAACTTTTTGGCAACAAATTTGTGAGTTATTTAGATTAAGAAGCGGTAGATCTGTTCTATGTACACAATTTCTATTCTTGCTATTCTTAAGATTTGTTTTACTTTAGTTTTGTTCACCAGCTTCAAACAGCTGAAACAACAATATTTTTGGTTATGGAAAATACATTTCAGTGGTTTAGATGGTAAAATTATCTACACTATACTAGCTTATTTCATCACAAGCTGAAATCAGGCAAACTATTCATTTTAGCAACCAGGAAATGCAAGAGCGATATCTGCAAAGTGCAATGTTAATAATCATAGGTTCCTGTGTGCGTTTGTGAATTAGCGGGATTTGATTATGCCTAATATTTCTAGTCTCCTTCAACCCCTTTGTGAAAGAGCCTATAATTCTGCTATGCAAAACGACCTCAAGCCTCTGACAATGTATTATTGCATCAGTGTTGGAAATTAATGTTCTGCAAACCATCATTACATTGGCCGATTGCAGCAGGCATAACACAGTCAATAACATATCCACACAATTATTCAGAGGTTTAAATACTCTTTATGTAGTCATTTCTTAGAATGTTCCACTTTCAACCAAAATAGACAGACCTCCACATCATTCTTCATATACTCAGCAAAAAAAGAAACATCCCTTTTTCAGGACCCTGTCTTTCAAATATAATTTGTAAAAATCCAAATAACTTCACAGATCTTCATTGTATAGGGTTTAAACACTGTTTCCCATGCTTGTTCAATGAACCATCAACAATTAATGAACATGTACCTGTGGAACGGTCGTTAAGACACTAACAGCTTACAGACGGTAGGCAATTAAGGTCATAGTTATGAAAACTTAGGACACTAATGAGGCATTTCTACTGACTCTGAAAAACACCAAAAGAAAGATGCCCAGGGTCCCTGCTCATCTGTGTGAATGTGCCTTAGGCATGCTGCAAGGAGGCATGAGGACTGCAGATGTGGCCAGGGCAATACATTGCAATGTCTGTACTGTGAGACGCCTAAGACAGCGCTACAGGGAGACAGGACGGACAGCTGATCGCCCTCGCAGTGCTAGACCACGTATAACAACATCTGCACAGGATCGGTACATCCAAACATCACACCTGCGGGACAGGTACAGGATAGCAACAACAACTGCCCAAGTTACACCAGGAACGCGCAATCCCTCCATCAGTGCTCAGACTGTCCGCAATAGGCTGAGAGAGGCTGGACTGAGGGCTTGTAGGCTTGTTGTAAGGCAGATCCTCACCAGACATCACTGGCAACAGCGTCGCCTATGGGCACAAACCCACCATCGCTGGACCAGACAGGACTGGCAAAAAGTGCTCTTCACTGACAAGTCGTGGTTTTGTCTCACCAGGGGTGATGGTCGGATTCACGTTTATCGTCAAAGGAATGAGCGTTACACCGAGGTCTGTGCTCTGGAGTGGGATCGATTTGGAGGTGGAGGGTCCATGGTCTGGGGCGGTGTGTCACAGCATCATCAAATTGAGCTTGTTGTCATTGCAGGCAATCTCAACACTGTGCGTTACAGGGGAGACATCCTCCTCCCTCATGTGGTACCCTTCCTGCAGGCTCCTCCTGTCATGACCCTCCAGCATGACAATGCCACCAGCCATACTGCTCGTTCTGTGCGTGATTTCCTGCAAGACAGGAATGTCAATGTTCTGCCATGGCCAGCAAAGAGCCCGGATCTCAATCCCATTGAGCACGTCTGGGACCTATTGGATTGTGAGGGCTAGGGCCATTCCCCCCAGAAATGTCCTGGAACTTGCAGGTGCCTTGGTGGAAGAGTGGGGTAACATCTCACAGCAAGGACTGGCAAATCTGGTGCAGTCCATGAGGAGGAGATGCACTGCAGTACTTAATGCAGCTGGTGGCCACACCAGATACTGACTGTTACTTTTGATTTTTACCCCCCCTTTGTTCAGGGACACGTTATTCCATTACTGTTAGTAACATGTCTGTGGAACTTGTTCAGTTTGTCTCAGTTGTTGAATCGTATGTTCATACATGTTAAGTTTGTTGAAAATAGCTTCTTTTTTTGCTGAGTTTACATATCTGTAACATCTTGAAACCTGCAAGATCACAGAGGGGGTTTCTGTTGTGCGCTTGTTTAGGGTTTTATTGGTAAAAACATACCAATAAATCAGGATATCAGTTGTAACCTAACGAGAGTGTGCTGTGTGTGTGTGTGGTGTCATTACTCATGCACTGAGAACCCTTACAAGACAGAGTTGATCTGTGCTACGCAGTGCTGAGCCTCATGAAGCCTCCTCTGCCATGCTGTGGCTGCATTTACACTACACTTCCCACAGCGCTGTATTGACACCACACACACACACTCCTTAGGGATGACGACCAGGGCCCCACAATTTCTAGTGGAGTAATGGCCTCTCAGACACACGCACACTGCTCTCCCCTCCATAGGGGAGCCGCACTCTGCTACAGTCAGCACTCCTATAATGTAAAGTGGGTCGGCATAAATGAGGGGGGCACCTCCAAGATTAAGAATGCAGCATTAAGAGTGGCCCCGCTGATACAGAGAGTTTCTAATGGGCCTGGAAGTGAACCAAACTGAATGGGTGCCTAGTGCTGGTGGAGGGGTGGATGTCACAGTGGATGATGAATCAGCGTAATTCTGTTCTGCCGAGCTAAAGCTAAAAGGAACTTGGATGGATGGATGACCATCTGCCTGATGGCTGCCTGGTGTACAATTCAGAGAGGAGAGTGCATGGTCAGAAAGGAATTGTGCAGTCAAGGAGGATGCCAAAGTAAAAATCACTGCACAATGAGTCTAAACCAAGCTACGTCACCGTAGCATACAGTAGAGACTCGTATTTTGGTCAGATGGGGGAAAACAGCCTTGTGGTGTTTGCTAGTCACTGTTGTCACAGCACATTCATGTTCAGCAACTGCTACAATTGTCCTAGTCTGCAGCAGCAAGACCAGCGTGACAGTGTGGAGGGCAGTGACACCCAGCATAGTATGTGCAGCACGGGATTATATGATATGCAGGGCACCAAGCACCGTTTTCGGACAGCTTTAAAAAAAAAAAAAATGTAATTTTAGCACATGCTCTTATCCAGAGTGACTTACAGGGGAAATTATGGTTCCTTGATCAAGAAAAAAAAAAAAAAAAGATTTCTCAACTAGTCGGAGATTCGAACCAGAATCCTTTTGCAAAACGCATCATATCGGCTGTATTTCTGTATTTTGAAAGTTATACATCTTGAAAACTTGATTGCTGACATGGAAAACATTGAGTCAATATCAATCAATGGACTAATGAAACAAATGTCAAAAGATAGTTTTTGGGTGGAATTTCCCTTTAACTGCTATACCTCAGATATCAAGGAATCTAAACCTGGAATGACAATGCCGCAAATGGCAGAGATCGCTTGGTAAAATGTGCCTAAAGCCACTATTTCTATGGTAACAAGTCACACGTTTTAGCGCATACACTGTGTTGACGAGCTACATTGTTGATTTTTCAGCATCCCATGCGAATCTTGCCAGTCTGGACATTTTGTGTAGCATTAGATTTGGTGATGGTTTGTTTCATGTCTCTATTTTTTACCCAGCGATTCACCTCCTCATCCTTGTTGTGCAGTACAGAAGCTCTGAGAAAGCTCAAAAAATGCTCCAAAAAACACCCAAATAAATCCTTTTAGAAACCGGAAAGCTCCCAGTATAGTGAGGTCTTTAGAATGTAAAACTGTTCAAGGTGTGGAGAAATGCTGTATGGAAAAGATGACGTGAACAACTTCTATTTTTAAAGATTTATTAGACAGACACATGGATAGAGGGGAGACGGACATGTTCCTCTAAGAGATTCGCAGGAATCTACCACCAGAGGGGTTGATTAGACTACACATTTGAAACATCTTAATCGCTTAAGGACACCATTGGCCAATTTTATGGCTCAAAGGCCCAGATACCAGTTGCTAAGATCTGCTTTAGTGACTTATGGCCTTAATGAGGGTACCTAGAAGCCAACTGAATATAACGTCGCGGAAAAGATTCGGAATGACAATTACATGTGTACAATATCTAAAGACCTGCATTACTATACTGAGAGCATTGTCGTTTAAAAGACTACGTATTTGGAGCATTTACTCATGTTTTTTTTCAGAGCACCTGTATTGCACAACGAGGATGAGGAAGTGAATCACTGTTTGGGGTCTCTCACAAACACTTGAAATCGCAAAAAAAAAAGTGTCTGGACCCTTCTATAACATACCATTTACATTCTTAATACAGATTTGTTTGTAAAAAAATAATAATCTAACTTCTCCTTTAAAGGTAAGAGTCTGGCTGGTATCTACCTAGAGCAGTGTTTCCCAACTCCTGTCCTGAAGTACCCCCAACAGCACACAATTTTGAACTTGATGGAAAAGCGTGCATAGCTCCACACAAATCTCAAACCATGCAACTTCTAGTGGTATTGCAAGCAAATATTGTTATTTGGGGGGGAATTGAGGTGTTTGATGCACAGGAATTCTAAGAATGTTAGGGGAACAAAAACAAAACGTTGGTCTAATGACACGGATGCATTTGCCGTTGGTATGAAGATCGCGTAGCAGCATGTTGCCTAATATATTTACTTTAACTTTCATTATATACACCTAAATCATATTGCAGGACATCGCTCCTTTTCTGACGACTGCTTTATTCCCGCTACG